>NC_086444.1:1028245741-1028300741 GCF_028390025.1 Pseudophryne corroboree | reverse complement strand
CACACAAAACATCCACACACATACAGTACATATATACACACACACCAGATCTACATAAACACAAATAGCATGCATACAGTACACACACACACACACACACACACACACACACACACACACACACACACACAATCAGCATGCATACACACACACACACACACACACTACACACCTACAAACACACACACACACACACACACACACACACCTACATAAACACACATAGCATACATACAGTACACACACACACACACACACACACACACACACACACACACACACACACACACACAATCAGCATGCATACATACCTACAAACACACACACACCAGGCATACATACACACACATACACACACACACACTACATACCTACAAACAAACCGCATATCTACAGAAACACACACACACACACACACACACACACACACACACACACACACACACACACACACAACACTAACCAATTTAAGAGAAGAGAAGGAGATTCTGACGGAGGTAATTAAGCACAGGACCTGCTGCTGCTGCTGCACATGCTCAGCAGCTCCTTCCACTGTGTGTCATGTGTCCAGTACAGAGAGCTCTGCTGATCAGAGCTCTCTGTGAGGAGAGTTCTCGGCAGCTCTTTAGTGCCTGTGGGTGGTCCCGCTGGGTGCAGAGACAGATCTTGCAGTTCCTGTAAGGGGTCTGCGGAAATGCGAAGAGGAAGGTCCTCAGTGTTTGAGGTATTTGATTTGTAATATGACACCTCAGAAAATTATTTCAGAACTAGGTGTAGAGTAGGGAGGAAAAGCCCAGGTTTCATTAAATATAAATGGATATCATCTGCAAAGAGAATGATTTTGTGAGAGACATCTCCAATAATAGAACCATGGATACCCGCCGTCGATCTAATTTTCTCTGCCTAGGGCTCAATTGCTAAAGCAAATATGAGAGGCAACAGCGGGCAGCCATGTCTCGTACCATTGGTGATATTGAAACTTGTAGAAAGACAACCATTGACATAAACCCTAGCCGATGGGAGAGAATACAAGGCAAGGCTAGAGTCAAGTATACCACCCCGGAATCCAAAACAACGCAACACAGCCTGTACAAACTAGAGATGAGCGGGTTCGTTTCCTCGGAATCCGAACCCCCCCGAACTTCAGCCTTTTTACACGGGTCCGAGGCAGACTCGGATCTTCCCGCCTTGCTCGGTTAACCCGAGCGCGCCCGAACGTCATCATCCCGCTGTCGGATTCTCGCGAGGCTCGTATTCTGTCGCGAGACTCGGATTCTATAAAAGAAGCCGCGCGTCGCCGCCATTTTCACACGTGCATTGAGATTGATAGGGAGAGGACGTGGCTGGCGTCCTCTCCGTTAGAATAGATAGAGACACTTGAGTTGATTTACTACTAACTTAGTAATTTTGGGGAGCATTAGGAGTACTCAGAGTGCAGAGTTTTGCTGATAGTTACTAGTAACCACCACCAGTTTTATTTATTATTTAATATAATCCGTTCTCTGCCTGAAAAAAAACGATACACAGTCACATACCATATCTGTGCTCAGCCTCAGTGTGCTGCATGATAATATCATCTATGTATATCTGACTGTGCTGAGTGCTCACTGCTCACACAGCTGAATTGTGGGGGAGACTGGGGTGCAGTTATAGCAGGAGTACAGTGCACACTTTTGCTGCCAGTGTGACTGACCAGTGACCACCAGTATATTGTCTGCCTGAAAAAGTTAAACACTCCTGTGGTGTTTTTTTATTTTATTCTATAAACGCATTCTGCTGACAGTGTCCAGCAGGTCCGTCATTCATTATATTATATAAATATTTACCTGCAGTAGTGTTATATTTTTTTTGTTCATCTCTATCATCTTTATCATCTCTATATTAGCAGACGCAGTACGGTAGTCCACGGCTGTGGCTACCTCTGTGTCGTCAGTGCTCGTCCATAATTGTATACCTACCTGTGGTGGGGTTTTTTTTTCTATCTTCTTCATACTAGTAGTTTAGGAGTCTGCTGACAGTGTCCAGCAGGTCCGTCATTATATTATATATACCTGCAGTAGTGATATATATATATTTTTTATATCATTATCATCTCTATACTAGCAGACGCAGTACGGTAGTCCACGGCTGTAGCTACCTCTGTGTCGTCAGTGCTCGTCCATAATTGTATACCTACCTGTGGTGGGTTTTTTTTTCTATCTTCTTCATACTAGTAGTTTAGGAGTCTGCTGACAGTGTCCAGCAGGTCCGTCATTATATTATATATACCTGCAGTAGTGATATATATATATTTTTTATATCATTATCATCTCTATACTAGCAGACGCAGTACGGTAGTCCACGGCTGTAGCTACCTCTGTGTCGTCAGTGCTCGTCCATAATTGTATACCTACCTGTGGTGGGGTTTTTTTTTCTATCTTCTTCATACTAGTAGTTTAGGAGTCTGCTGACAGTGTCCAGCAGGTCCGTCATTATATTATATATACATGCAGTAGTGATATATATATATTTTTTATATCATTATCATCTCTATACTAGCAGACGCAGTACGGTAGTCCACGGCTGTAGCTACCTCTGTGTCGTCAGTGCTCGTCCATAATTGTATACCTACCTGTGGTGGTTTTTTTTTTTCTATCTTCTTCATACTAGTAGTTTAGGAGTCTGCTGACAGTGTCCAGCAGGTCCGTCATTATATTATATATACCTGCAGTAGTGATATATATATTTTTTTTATATCATTATCATCTCTATACTAGCAGATGCAGTACGGTAGTCCACGGCTGTAGCTACCTCTGTGTCGTCAGTCACTCGTCATCCATAAGTATACTAGTATCCATTCATCTCCATTGTTTACCTGAGGTGCCTTTTAGTTGTGCCTATTAAAATATGGAGAACAAAAATGTTGAGGTTCCAAAAATAGGGAAAGATCAAGATCCACTTCCACCTCGTGCTGAAGCTGCTGCCACTAGTCATGGCCGAGACGATGAAATTCCATCAACGTCGTCTGCCAAGGCCGATGCCCAATGTCATAGTACAGAGCATGTAAAATCCAAAACACAAAATATCAGTAAAAAAAGGACTCAAAAATCTAAAATAAAATCGTCGGAGGAGAAGCGTAAACTTGCCAATATGCCATTTACCACACGGAGTGGCAAGGAACGGCTGAGGCCCTGGCCTATGTTCATGGCTAGTGGTTCAGCTTCACATGAGGATGGAAGCACTCAGCCTCTCGCTAGAAAAATGAAAAGACTTAAGCTGGCAAAAGCACAGCAAAGAACTGTGCGTTCTTCGAAATCACAAATCCACAAGGAGAGTCCAATTGTGTCGGTTGCGATGCCTGACCTTCCCAACACTGGACGTGAAGAGCATGCGCCTTCCACCATTTGCACGCCCCCTGCAAGTGCTGGAAGGAGCACCCACAGTCCAGTTCCTGATAGTCAGATTGAAGATGTCAGTGTTGAAGTACACCAGGATGAGGAGGATATGGGTGTTGCTGGCGCTGGGGAGGAAATTGACAAGGAGGATTCTGATGGTGAGGTGGTTTGTTTAAGTCAGGCACCCGGGGAGACACCTGTTGTCCGTGGGAGGAATATGGCCATTGACATGCCTGGTGAAAATACCAAAAAAATCAGCTCTTCGGTGTGGAAGTATTTCAACAGAAATGCGGACAACAGGTGTCAAGCCGTGTGTTGCCTTTGTCAAGCTGTAATAAGTAGGGGTAAGGACGTTAACCACCTCGGAACATCCTCCCTTATACGTCACCTGCAGCGCATTCATAATAAGTCAGTTCAAAAACTTTGGGCGACAGCGGAAGCAGTCCACTGACCAGTAAATCCCTTCCTCTTGTAACCAAGCTCACGCAAACCACCCCACCAACTCCCTCAGTGTCAATTTCCTCCTTCCCCAGGAATGCCAATAGTCCTGCAGGCCATGTCACTGGCAATTCTGACGAGTCCTCTCCTGCCTGGGATTTCTCCGATGCATCCTTGAGTGTAACGCCTACTGCTGCTGGCGCTGCTGTTGTTGCTGCTGGGAGTCGATGCTCATCCCAGAGGGGAAGTCGTAAGACCACTTTTACTACTTCCACCAAGCAATTGACTGTCCAACAGTCCTTTGCGAGGAAGATGAAATATCACAGCAGTCATCCTGCTGCAAAGCGGATAACTGAGGCCTTGGCATCCTGGGCGGTGAGAAACGTGGTTCCGGTATCCATCATTACTGCAGAGCCAACTATAGACTTGTTTGAGGTACTGTGTCCCCGGTACCAAATACCATCTAGGTTCCATTTCTCTAGGCAGGCGATACCGAAAATGTACACAGACCTCAGAAAAAGACTCACCAGTGTCCTAAAAAATGCAGTTGTACCCAATGTCCACTTAACCACGGACATGTGGACAAGTGGAGCAGGGCAGACTCAGGACTATATGACTGTGACAGCCCACTGGGTAGATGTATTGACTCCCGCCGCAAGAACAGCAGCGGCGGCACCAGTAGCAGCATCTCGCAAACGCCAACTCTTTCCTAGGCAGGCTACGCTTTGTATCACCGCTTTCCAGAATACGCACACAGCTGAAAACCTCTTACGGCAACTGAGGAAGATCATCGCAGAATGGCTTACCCCAATTGGACTCTCCTGTGGATTTGTGGCATCGGACAACGCCAGCAATATTGTGTGTGCATTAAATCTGGGCAAATTCCAGCACGTCCCATGTTTTGCACATACCTTGAATTTGGTGGTGCAGAATTTTTTAAAAAACGACAGGGGCGTGCAAGAGATGCTGTCGGTGGCCAGAAGAATTGCGGGACACTTTCGGCGTACAGGCGCCACGTACAGAAGACTGGAGCAACACCAAAAACGCCTGAACCTGCCCTGCCATCATCTGAAGCAAGAAGTGGTAACGAGGTGGAATTCAACCCTCTATATGCTTCAGAGGTTGGAGGAGCAGCAAAAGGCCATTCAAGCCTATACAACTGACCACGATATAGGAGGTGGAGTGCACCTGTCTCAAGCGCAGTGGAGAATGATTTCAACGTTGTGCAAGGTTCTGCAACCTTTTGAACTTGCCACACGTGAAGTCAGTTCAGACACTGCCAGCCTGAGTCAGGTCATTCCCCTCATCAGGCTTTTGCAGAAGAAGCTGGAGACATTGAAGGAGGAGCTAACACTGAGCGATTCCGCTAGGCATGTGGGACTTGTGGATGGAGCCCTTAATTCACTTAACAAGGATTGGATTCACGGGTGGTCAATCTGTTGAAATCAGAGCACTACATTTTGGCCACCGTGCTCGATCCTAGATTTAAAACCTACGTTGTATCTCTCTTTCCAGCAGACACAAGTCTGCAGGGGTTCAAAGAACTGCTGGTGAGAAAATTGTCAAGTCAAGCGGAACGCGACCTGTCAACATCTCCTCCTTCACATTCTCCCGCAACTGGGGGTGCGAGGAAAAGGCTCAGAATTCCGAGCCCACCCGCTGGCGGTGATGCAGGGCAGTCTGGAGCGACTGCTGATGCTGACATCTGGTCCGGACTGAAGGACCTGCCAACGATTACGGACATGTCGTCTACTGTCACTGCATATGATTCTCTCACCATTGAAAGAATGGTGGAGGATTATATGAGTGACCGCATCCAAGTAGGCACGTCAGACAGTCCGTACGTATACTGGCAGGAAAAAGAGGCAATTTGGAGGCCCTTGCACAAACTGGCTTTATTCTACCTAAGTTGCCCTCCCACAAGTGTGTACTCCGAAAGAGTGTTTAGTGCCGCCGCTCACCTTGTCAGCAATCGGCATACGAGGTTACTTCCAGAAAATGTGGAGAAGATGATGTTCATTAAAATGAATTATAATCAATTCCTCCATGGAGACATTCACCAGCAGCCTCCACAAAGTACACAGGGAGCTGTGATGGTGGATTCCAGTGGGGACGAATTGATAATCTGTGGGGAGGGGGATGTACACGGTGATGAATCGGAGGATGATGATGAGGTGGACATCTTGCCTCTGTAGAGCCAGTTTGTGCAAGGAGAGATTAATTGCTTCTTTTTTGGTGGGGGTCCAAACCAACCCGTCATTTCAGTCACAGTCGTGTGGCAGACCCTGTCACTGAAATGATGGGTTGGTTAAAGTGTGCATGTCCTGTTTATACAACATAAGGGTGGGTGGGAGGGCCCAAGGACAATTCCATCTTGCACCTCTTTTTTCTTTCATTTTTCTTTGCGTCATGTGCTGTTTGGGGAGTGTTTTTTGGAAGGGCCATCCTGCGTGACACTGCAGTGCCACTCCTAGATGGGCCAGGTGTTTGTGTCGGCCACTAGGGTCGCTTATCTTAGTCACACAGCTACCTCATTGCGCCTCTTTTTTTTCTTCTTTGCGTCATGTGTTGTTTGGGGAGTATTTTTTGGAAGGGCCATCCTGCGTGACACTGCAGTGCCACTCCTAGATGGGCCAGGTGTTTGTGTCGGCCACTAGGGTCACTTATCTTAGTCACACAGCTACCTCATTGCGCATCTTTTTTTTCTTCTTTGCGTCATGTGCTGTTTGGGGAGTATTTTTTGGAAGGGCCATCCGGCCTGACACTGCAGTGCCACTCCTAGATGGGCCAGGTGTTTGTGTCGGCCACTAGGGTCGCTTAGCTTACTCACACAGCTACCTCATTGCGCCTCTTTTTTTCTTTGCGTCATGTGCTGTTTGGGGAGTGTTTTTTGGAAGGGCCATCCTGCGTGACACTGCAGTGCCACTCCTAGATGGGCCAGGTGTTTGTGTCGGCCACTTGGGTCGCTGAGCTTAGTCATCCAGCGACCTCGGTGCAAATTTTAGGACTAAAAATAATATTGTGAGGTGTTCAGAATAGACTGAAAATGAGTGGAAATTATGGTTATTGAGGTTAATAATACTTTGGGATCAAAATGACACCCAAATTCTATGATTTAAGCTGTTTTTTTAGGGTTTTTTGAAAAAAACACCCGAATCCAAAACACACCCGAATCCGACAAAAAAAATTCGGTGAGGTTTTGCCAAAATGCGTTCGAACCCAAAACACGGCCACGGAACCGAACCCAAAACCAAAACACAAAACCCGAAAAATTTCCGGTGCACATCTCTAGTACAAACCCCCAGTGAAACCTATCAAATGCCTTTTCGGCATCCAAAGAAAGACTTAGAAGAGGGGACCCATAGAAATCACAATAGTCCATCACGTCAAGAACCTGACGGGTATTGTCCGGAGCCTGCCTGCCCGGAATGAACCCCACCTGATCCAGTTTGATGAGATAGAAAGGGACACACACGATTTACAATAATTTTGGCATATATCTTGACATCCGCGTTCAACAAGGCTATGGGTCTGTAATTTTGCACTGAGGAAGGAGACTTTCCAGGTTTAAGAATAGTAACATTTATGCATCAAGCATTTCCTTCGTGAAACACTTAGCCGATGTGGCTTTGCTAAACATGGATGT
Source organism: Pseudophryne corroboree (assembly GCF_028390025.1). Lineage (NCBI taxonomy): Eukaryota > Metazoa > Chordata > Amphibia > Anura > Myobatrachidae > Pseudophryne > Pseudophryne corroboree. The sequence continues at coordinate 1,028,293,283 of NC_086444.1, read as the reverse complement.
CAGAACCGGAGCCAACTCTGCTTTAAAAGTTTTGTAGAAGTTAGCGGGGAATCTGTCTGGGCCAGGGGCTTTATCAGGTGGTAACGAGTCAATGTTCACAACTATTTCATCAACGGTCCAGGGGGAGCTCAGGGACAGGCAGGCTGCAGAGTCTAAGGAGGGGAGTGACAAGGACTGCAAGAAGGCCTCAATATCTACTGGAGAAGGCTGGGGAGTGTTCAAATCATCCCGGAGGTTAAAGAGGTTTGAATAATATTCTGCAAACACGTCAGCAATTTGGTGCGGATCAGATATCTTAGTGCCTCCAGAATTAAAAACGTGATGCACACGATCTTTCGCCTTACGCCCCCTCAATTTACTGGCTAATAGTCTACCGGCCTTATCACCAAAAACATAACATTTCTGATTAAGTCGCACTATGTCACGCTGTACTTCACGTAATGAAAAAGAATTAACCTTTTCCTGAGCCAGAAGAAGTCGCCTATAAAGATTTTTATCGGTCGGATTCAGTTTGTGAGCCCTCTCCAAATCAAGAGCCTCTTGTTCAGCTTGTTCATAAGTCCATTTATAGTGCCTCTTCAGTTTCGCAGCAATTTGTATAGCTGACCCTCTAACGACAGCCTTAAGACAACACCAATGATTAAATATTGATGTGTCGTTGGGGTCATTTTCTCTAAGATAATGGGACACAGACTGCTGAATAGCTAGTTGAGCGTACGGTTGGGAGAGGGCACCAGATCCCAGCCGCCATGGCCCAGGTGTGAACTTTCTGGCACCAATATCCCATGCCAACATCAAGGGGAGTGGTCCGACAGAAGATAAAGTCCATCTGTCGGAAGAAGCTAAATCAATCTGAGAGTATGTTCGATGGAATGGGAGTAGAATGAATAATCTCTCACCGTAGGGTGTTGAGATCTCCAAACATCGTAAAGGTCGTATTCCGCTATCAGTAGACTAAAACCTTTACCAAAATCAGGAGTATTGGGGCTATGCAGTACGGTCTTCCTGGACCTATCCATAAACGTATCGAGAACCATATTGAAGTCAACCAGAACCAAAAGAGCACCAGTAGCATAAGTCTGTAATACTGAAAAAAAACTTTTTACAGAAAGGTAACTGTCTAGTATTAGGGGCATAGCAGGATGCCAGAGTGACATCTACATTATTTAATTTCCCTATCAGAATCAAATATCTTCCCTCAGGATCGGGATATTGAGCAGAGACACTTCATGAGCAATGTTGGGAGATCAAGATAGCAAAACCCGCTTTCTTTTCCAGACAATTAGCTGTGTAACAATGAGGGTATTTAGAGTTCCGAAACAGAGGAGGCGCTGCCTTCTTGAAGTGGGTCTCCTGGACCGCGACAACATGTGCTTTGAGTCTGAAAATAGTTCAGAGCTAGTTTCCTCTTCTGGGGAGAGTTCAGACCCTTAACATTAAGACACAATACATTGAGCATTGATAAGGAGAGCAAGGTTGCAATATACTACAAGTATAAAAGGTACTGCAAAGGGATACAAGGGCTGGCAATAGGAAGACAAAACATAGAGAATAAAATACTAACTAACATTTTCTAACTAAGGAGAAAAAATATAACTGAACTGGCCCCACAAAGGGCCAAAACAGGCACCATACCATGGTCGACTGAAGAAAAAACATAGGCGTTAGCAGCCAAAACACCATCGCCCTTAAAAAAAATAAAAGGGTATCCGTTGGTGAACCTCCACGCCGTCCAAAGTAGAGACAAAATCTGTCATCCACTCCAAAGATCTATCAATAACAACTACACATAGCAGCACGGAGGGTCCCCAAATCAAAACACCTAAACAGAGAAAAAAACAGTCATAACATTGCGGAAGGTTGTGAGAATAGAAGGAACATCACACAAAAAGCTCTCTGCTCCTGTCGAAAATGAGCTAGGCAAAACATTAAAGAAACGTTCACAGCAGAGGAGTTAATTGAAAGCACAGTGCAGTAATCAGCTCGATCCAGCCGTGGACTAGTCCTGCTGAAGACCTCGAGCTGGGGAACCACGGTCTTAAGATCCGACTAGGTTCCATCTCTCAAGCATTTTCATGCCGTCAGGCTCATTAGTAAGAACAATCGTGGAGCTGTCCTTTGATATCAACAATTTAGTGGGGAATCCCCACCGGTAGGGGATGTTAGCCCTCCGGAGAGCACTAGTGACAGACTGAAATAAGCGTCGTTACAGTAATGTATCTCTGGAAAAGTCACCAAACAGTTGGAGGGAACCAAAAGCCTCTGCTGTATCCGAGGACGGCCGAGCTGCCTTCAAGATTGCCTCCTTCACATGAAAGAAGTGGATCCACATCAGAATTCAGAACATCTCAAGGGACATCGGCAGGTGCTGTTCTGGCCTTAGGTAGGCAATGTATAAAGTCTATCAGGAGATCACTCGTAGGAGATGACGGGATCAATTTCCGGAATAAAGTGATAGTGTAATCATGTAAACTGCTGTAAGAGACTGTCTCCGGAACACCTCTCAATTTCAAGTTGTTTCTTCTGGATCTATCCTCCAATTCCCTTACCTTATCCCGCAAAAGAGAGACCTCCATTTCCAATTGATCATGGGAGGTAATAAGAGCATTGTGAGAACCGACTACTTCCTCCATTTTAATCTCAAGGTGGTCGGTCCGGCCACCTAATTCGTCAATAGTCTGTAGGCACATTTGAAGGGAAGCTCGGAACTCCGCAGCCACTTCATCCTTAAAGGACGACACCAGTGCCTTCATAGAGCCAACTGTCAGCGCATCATTGTCATCCATAGCGCTAGGTTTGATAGGCACTTGCAGCGGGGAAGAAGCGCTACTACCTGAAGCTGAAGCAGGAGCGAGTCCTCTGGAGGAGGAAGTGTTAGCCTCCTGTGGCTTAGAGGTTTTAGGTGACGGTTTAAAGAAGGCAACCTGAGAAGCAGATTTAGCAACCTTCACTTTTTTAGGAGGCATAGGGGTATATGCAATTCCGGACGAATTACGCCTTTTTTTAGTCCGTATTAAAATTCGACTGTACTCGACAGCCGCAGCCCTCCCGCCGGGACCATGAATTTAACATATTCAATATAAAACGCATTCGACACTCCCCTTGTCAAATAACGGACCAATCGTCGAGTAGTGGGCATCCTGAATTCGACTTCCCGCCGTTTTGAGCCCTTTATTAGGGCTTGTTTGCTGCGTGTTCAGCAGCCATTTTGTGAACCTGCAGAGAGTTGTGTGGAGGTGCAGAGCTAGCAAATTGGTTGTTGTTTGCTGTGGTATCGTTTGGACACCCAGCAGGCTTTAATCCAGGACAGACAGGAGGATACCTGTTACCCCGGAGGAGAGTCGTTTTTGGAGCGATTTCTACATTTTTAGGTAAGTACCACATGTGGGTCTGGTGTTGCATGTATGTGTTTGTGTAGTGGGGGTTGCCATGAGGTGTACATGTGGCGTTGCTTTGGGGTGTTTGGGGTATGTATATGTGTGCAGTTATGTGTATATAGCTCCTGCTTGTATTGCTGCATTTTTTTTGGAGTTTTGTGTTTTGGGGTAGTTTTTCACGTTTTTTTTTCTTCACAAAATGACTTTTTGGGTCATGCTTTTGCATTTGTGTACCTCCAGCATGTGCAGGGATGCTTTTTGGCTTGTTTGGGGTGATTTTAGAGCGTGTCGGTATCCATGCTGTCGACATGTGATGTCGTTTGTTTGCCAAAACAGGTTTGTTTGCTCCTATTTTAGCACTGGCGTACCTCCAGCATGTGCAGGTATGCTTTTTGGCTTGTTTGGGGTGACTTTGAGGGTGTTTGTGTCAGCCATGCGGTCGACATGTCATGTTGTTTGTTTGCCAAACATGTTTTTTTGCTCCTATTTTAGCACTGGTTGACCTCCAGCATGTGTGGAGTGGAGATAGATAAAGGCGGTCATTCAGACCTGATCGCTGCTGTACATTTTCGCACAGCGGGCGATCAGGTCCTAACTGCACATGTGTATGCACCTCAATGCGCACGCATGTCGGACAACAACGAGCATCGCCGGTCCGCGACGGGATGGTGCAAAAAATCTAATCCCACGGGTGTTCGCAAGGTAATTGACAGGAAGAGGCCGTTTGTGGGTGGCAACTGAGCGCGCAGAAAGGCACATGTGCGCCAGACATCGTCAGCGCGCAGACCATCACCTGCGCGCCAGACATCAGCGCACGGAACGTCACCTGTGCGCCAGACACCATCGGCGACCACACCACCACATGGGCGCCAAACTACATCTCCTGCGCGCAGGCCATCACCAGCTCGTCATCTCTCCAGGAGCTCTGGGATTGTGACCGAAGAGCCTCAACAAGACACTACCCTTGTGGAACCATCACCCGAACTGTTTGAGTCTACAGGGTTAACGGATGAGACTTTTCTTGCAGACAGCCGTGCAGAAGTATCCAGCCGGACCCTTGAAAAGTCTCCAGAATTGAGGACAAGCGAAGCTCCTGGAGCAGCGGCACCTCCAGATGGAGAAGGTTTGTATTTACTTTTTGGGGGGGGGATGGGAGGGGTGGGGGGGGTGCACCATTTTTGTATAGTTTATTAACTTTAATATTTTTTTTTCTATTGCAAACAGAGGTGCCACGGACCAGCAGCGGACTTGCGTCAGGGATTGGTTCCTTCTACAGGCCGGATCTCCTACAGGATTCGTCGGACGACAAGGTGGAAGTGCAGCAGCCTGCTGTTTCTACAACCCTGTGTGAGTAAATATTGAATTGTGAGCCTTCAAACAAATGTATGAATGTGTATACTAATTTCTAATTTTCTTTTCAGCTGCACAAATGCAATTGGTGGCAGACGTACAGGAAGGGCAGGATTCCTCAAATGTTCAGAGGGTACACACCCTGGAATCCGAGATTACTTCCCGCCAGGATACTTACACGAATGTCGTTGGAACCAGACTGGATGCCATTGAGAAGATAATGGAGCAGATGGCAAACGGTCTGGTTGAAATGAAAAAGGCTCATGCCGACAGCACGGCCGAAATGCAAAAGACCAGACGAGAAGATCACAGGAAGACTATGGACATCCTTCACATTCTGGCCACATCCATCAACCGGCTGGTGGAGAACACATCATGCCTGGCACACAGCGTTGACAACATGTCGGAGAGCCAACGACATTCGGCATCCAGCAACCAGATCATCGCAACCACACTGCAGTTGATGTACGATAAGCTCCCAGAGCCAGCTCATCAACACGCTGGTGAACCACCACTTCCGCCATCACAAGCTACATGGACGCCTCCTTCCCTTCCTCCACCACCATCCTGGTATAGACGTTCACAGCTGTACCAAGGATATACAGGGATGTACCCCACCCACCAGATGCCTCCACCACCGGCCGCAACATCTACACCCGCACGGCCACCGAGGCCAAGTCAACACACTCCCCAGCCGCCCAGGGCATCGACGCCCCATCAGGAGGAAGAAGAGGATCCGGACGGACAACCACCATAAGCCCGGTCGTATTGTTTTATTTACTCTTATGTTTTTTATGTATCCCTTTCTCCCCCTCCCATTAGTTTTTTTTTTCTTACTATTGTTTTATATTTGTGTTGGGCTCCCCCACCTGTGACCGGGTACTACCAAGGAGCTTTATGTCTAGGCATACATGCGCAGGCATGTATGCGGGCACGTGTGGTAACGGATGAAAGCTCCTTGTGGCTACATGTATGATGGGCCAAAGAGCTATTCTGATACCACTTTTTTTTTTAACCAAAAAACTCCTTTTTGTATTGGTGTACAATAGGCTTTCACTGTTGTGTGAATTTACTATTCACTAGTGTTTATTTTTGGCTTATTCATAGGATTGGGTGGAAAATTGAAGTGGACGGCGTAGTTCGTATTGTGCGTACCAAGGTGAGTAAAGCCATGTTTCAATGTATATATTCAAGAAACTTTGGACCGCCTGCCCTTGTGGAACCACACAGCCCAGCAATGGGTCATGCTGGGCTGTGTGGTTCCACAAGGGCAGGCGTGTCAAAGTGCTGACCACTGACACCACTATTTCACTTTAGACCGCCTGCCCTTGTGGAACCACACAGCCCAGCAATGGGTCATGCTGGGCTGTGTGGTTCTACAAGGGCTGACGTGTCAAAGTGCTGACCACTGACACCACTATTTCACTTTAGACCGCCTGCCCTTGTGGAACCACACAGCCCAGCAATGGGTCATGCTGGGCTGTGTGGTTCCACAAGCGCAGGCGTGTCAAAGTGCTGACCACTGACACCACTATTCCACTTTGGACCGCCTGCCCTTGTGGAACCACACAGCCCAGCAATGGGTCATGCTGGGCTGTGTGGTTCCACAAGCGCAGGCGTGTCAAAGTGCTGACCACTGACACCACTATTCCACTTTGGACCGCCTGCCCTTGTGGAACCACACAGCCCAGCAATGGGTCATGCTGGGCTGTGTGGTTCCACAAGGGCAGGCGTGTCAAAGTGCTGACCACTGACACCACTATTCCACTTTGGACCGCCTGCCCTTGTGGAACCACACAGCCCAGCAATGGGTCATGCTGGGCTGTGTGGTTCCACAAGGGCAGGCGTGTCAAAGTGCTGACCACTGACACCACTATTCCACTTTGGACCGCTTGCCCTTGTGGAACCACACAGCCCAGCAATGGGTCATGCTGGGCTGTGTGGTTCCACAAATGTTCTTTGGAAAGGAATGAACATGACATCATTAGTGTCTTTACTAGAGATGAGCGGGTTCGGTTCCTCGGAATCCGAACCCGCCCGAACTTCATGTTTTTTTACACGGGTCCGAGCGACTCGGATCTTCCCGCCTTGCTCGGTTAACCCGAGCGCGCCCGAACGTCATCATCACGCTGTCGGATTCTCGCGAGGCTCGGATTCTATCGCGAGACTCGGATTCTATATAAGGAGCCGCGCGTCGCCGCCATTTTTCACACGTGCATTGAGATTCATAGGGAGAGGACGTGTCTGGCGTCCTCTCCGTTTATAGAGATTCGAGAAGAGAGTGAGACAGAGAGAGACACAGTAGTAATTTGGGGAGCATTAGGAGGAGTACTACTACTACTAGTACTTGCTGAAGTGATAGAGAGAGATAGTGTGACTGTATTATCTGACTTGTGGGGGAGACACTGACAGTGGGGAGCAGTTAGAGTCTGAGAGCAGGACTCAGGACTCAGGAGTACATATAACGTACAGTGCACACTTTTGCTGCCAGAGTGCCAGCCACACTGCCATTGTTTGTGACCACACTGACCACCAGTATAATATATATTGTGATTGTCTGCTTAGGACTCAGGAGTACTACTTGCAAGTTGCTGATAGTGTGACCAGTGACCTGACCACCAGTTTAATAAATTTATGAGTTTAATATATATTATATATATATATATATATATATATATATATATATAATTGTATATAATATATATATAATATTGTATACCACCTAGCACCTAACCGTGTTTTTTTTCTTTTTTTCTTTCTTCTTTATACATACTACTATAGTAGCTTACTGTAGCAGTCTGCGGTGCTGCTGAGCTGACAGTGTCCAGCAGGTCCGTCATCAGTCATTACATAATAAATATATAATATATACCTGTCCGGCTGCAGTACTAGTGATATTATATATACATATATATTGATTTCATCTCATTATCATCCAGTCTATATTAGCAGCAGACACAGTACGTTAGTCCACGGCTGTAGCTACCTCTGTGTCGGCACTCGGCAGTCCATCCATAATTGTATACCACCTACCCGTGGTTGTTGTTTTTTTCTTTCTTCTTTATACATACTACTATAGTAGCTTACTGTAGCAGTCTGCGGTGCTGCTGAGCTGACAGTGTCCAGCAGGTCCGTCATCAGTCATTACATAATAAATATATAATATATACCTGTCCGGCTGCAGTACTAGTGATATTATATATACATATATATTGATTTCATCTCATTATCATCCAGTCTATATTAGCAGCAGACACAGTACGTTAGTCCACGGCTGTAGCTACCTCTGTGTCGGCACTCGGCAGTCCATCCATAATTGTATACCACCTACCCGTGGTTGTTGTTTTTTTCTTTCTTCTTTATACATACTACTATAGTAGCTTACTGTAGCAGTCTGCGGTGCTGCTGAGCTGACAGTGTCCAGCAGGTCCGTCATCAGTCATTACATAATAAATATATAATATATACCTGTCCGGCTGCAGTACTAGTGATATTATATATACATATATATTGATTTCATCTCATTATCATCCAGTCTATATTATCAGCAGACACAGTACGTTAGTCCACGGCTGTAGCTACCTCTGTGTCGGCACTCGGCAGTCCATCCATAATTGTATACCACCTACCCGTGGTTGTTGTTTTTTTCTTTCTTCTTTATACATACTACTATAGTAGCTTACTGTAGCAGTCTGCGGTGCTGCTGAGCTGACAGTGTCCAGCAGGTCCGTCATCAGTCATTACATAATAAATATATAATATATACCTGTCCGGCTGCAGTACCAGTGATATTATATATACATATATATTGATTTCATCTCATTATCATCCAGTCTATATTAGCAGCAGACACAGTACGGTAGTCCACGGCTGTAGCTACCTCTGTGTCGGCACTCGGCAGTCCATCCATAATTGTATACCACCTACCCGTGGTTGTTGTTTTTTTCTTTCTTCTTTATACATACTACTATAGTAGCTTACTGTAGCAGTCTGCGGTGCTGCTGAGCTGACAGTGTCCAGCAGGTCCGTCATCAGTCATTACATAATAAATATATAATATATACCTGTCCGGCTGCAGTACTAGTGATATTATATATACATATATATTGATTTCATCTCATTATCATCCAGTCTATATTAGCAGCAGACACAGTACGGTAGTCCACGGCTGTAGCTACCTCTGTGTTGGCACTCGGCAGTCCATCCATAAGTATACTAGTATCCATCCATCTCCATTGTTTACCTGAGGTGCCTTTTAGTTGTCCCTATTAAAATATGGAGAACAAAAATGTTGAGGTTCCAAAATTAGGGAAAGATCAAGATCCACTTCCACCTCGTGCTGAAGCTGCTGCCACTAGTCATGGCCGAGACGATGAAATGCCAGCAACGTCGTCTGCCAAGGCCGATGCCCAATGTCATAGTACAGAGCATGTAAAATCCAAAACACCAAATATCAGTAAAAAAAGGACTCCAAAACCTAAAATAAAATTGTCGGAGGAGAAGCGTAAACTTGCCAATATGCCATTTACCACACGGAGTGGCAAGGAACGGCTGAGGCCCTGGCCTATGTTCATGGCTAGTGGTTCAGCTTCACATGAGGATGGAAGCACTCAGCCTCTCGCTAGAAAAATGAAAAGACTCAAGCTGGCAAAAGCACCGCAAAGAACTGTGCGTTCTTCGAAATCCCAAATCCACAAGGAGAGTCCAATTGTGTCAGTTGCGATGCCTGACCTTCCCAACACTGGACGTGAAGAGCATGCGCCTTCCACCATTTGCACGCCCCCTGCAAGTGCTGGAAGGAGCACCCGCAGTCCAGTTCCTGATAGTCAGATTGAAGATGTCAGTGTTGAAGTACACCAGGATGAGGAGGATATGGGTGTTGCTGGCGCTGGGGAGGAAATTGACCAGGAGGATTCTGATGGTGAGGTGGTTTGTTTAAGTCAGGCACCCGGGGAGACACCTGTTGTCCGTGGGAGGAATATGGCCATTGACATGCCTTGTGAAAATACCAAAAAAATCAGCTCTTCGGTGTGGAAGTATTTCAACAGAAATGCGGACAACAGGTGTCAAGCCGTGTGTTGCCTTTGTCAAGCTGTAATAAGTAGGGGTAAGGACGTTAACCACCTCGGAACATCCTCCCTTATACGTCACCTGCAGCGCATTCATAATAAGTCAGTGACAAGTTCAAAAACTTTGGGTGACAGCGGAAGCAGTCCACTGACCAGTAAATCCCTTCCTCTTGTAGCCAAGCTCACGCAAACCACCCCACCAACTCCCTCAGTGTCAATTTCCTCCTTACCCAGGAATGCCAATAGTCCTGCAGGCCATGTCACTGGCAATTCTGACGAGTCCTCTCCTGCCTGGGATTCCTCCGATGCATCCTTGAGTGTAATGCCTACTGCTGCTGGCGCTGCTGTTGTTGCTGCTGGGAGTCGATCGTCATCCCAGAGGGGAAGTCGGAAGACCACTTGTACTACTTCCAGTAAGCAATTGACTGTCCAACAGTCCTTTGCGAGGAAGATGAAATATCACAGCAGTCATCCTGCTGCAAAGTGGATAACTGAGGCCTTGACAACTATGTTGGTGTTAGACGTGCGTCCGGTATCCGCCGTTAGTTCACAGGGAACTAGACAATTTATTGAGGCAGTGTTCCCCCGTTACCAAATACCATCTAGGTTCCACTTCTCTAGGCAGGCGATACCGAGAATGTACACGGACGTCAGAAAAAGACTCACCAGTGTCCTAAAAAATGCAGTTGTACCCAATGTCCACTTAACCACGGACATGTGGACAAGTGGAGCAGGGCAGGGTCAGGACTATATGACTGTGACAGCCCACTGGGTAGATGTATGGACTCCCGCCGCAAGAACAGCAGCGGCGGCACCAGTAGCAGCATCTCGCAAACGCCAACTCTTTCCTAGGCAGGCTACGCTTTGTATCACCGCTTTCCAGAATACGCACACAGCTGAAAACCTCTTACGGCAACTGAGGAAGATCATCGCGGAATGGCTTACCCCAATTGGACTCTCCTGTGGATTTGTGGCATCGGACAACGCCAGCAATATTGTGTGTGCATTAAATATGGGCAAATTCCAGCACGTCCCATGTTTTGCACATACCTTGAATTTGGTGGTGCAGAATTTTTTAAAAAACGACAGGGGTGTGCAAGAGATGCTGTCGGTGGCCAGAAGAATTGCGGGACACTTTCGGCGTACAGGCACCACGTACAGAAGACTGGAGCACCACCAAAAACAACTGAACCTGCCCTGCCATCATCTGAAGCAAGAAGTGGTAACGAGGTGGAATTCAACCCTCTATATGCTTCAGAGGTTGGAGGAGCAGCAAAAGGCCATTCAAGCCTATACAATTCAGCACGATATAGGAGGTGGAATGCACCTGTCTCAAGCGCAGTGGAGAATGATTTCAACGTTGTGCAAGGTTCTGATGCCCTTTGAACTTGTCACACGTGAAGTCAGTTCAGACACTGCCAGCCTGAGTCAGGTCATTCCCCTCATCAGGCTTTTGCAGAAGAAGCTGGAGACATTGAAGGAGGAGCTAACACAGAGCGATTCCGCTAGGCATGTGGGACTTGTGGATGGAGCCCTTAATTCGCTTAACAAGGATTCACGGGTGGTCAATCTGTTGAAATCAGAGCACTACATTTTGGCCACCATGCTCGATCCTAGATTTAAAGCCTACCTTGGATCTCTCTTTCCGGCAGACACAAGTCTGCTGGGGTTCAAAGACCTGCTGGTGAGAAAATTGTCAAGTCAAGCGGAACGCGTCCTGTCAACATCTCCTCCTTCACATTCTCCCGCAACTGGGGGTGCGAGGAAAAGGCTCAGAATTCCGAGCCCACCCGCTGGCGGTGATGCAGGGCAGTCTGGAGCGACTGCTGATGCTGACATCTGGTCCGGACTGAAGGACCTGACAACGATTACGGACATGTCGTCTACTGTCACTGCATATGATTCTCTCACCATTGAAAGAATGGTGGAGGATTATATGAGTGACCGCATCCAAGTAGGCACGTCACACAGTCCGTACTTATACTGGCAGGAAAAAGAGGCAATTTGGAGGCCCTTACACAAACTGGCTTTATTCTACCTAAGTTGCCCTCCCACAAGTGTGTACTCCGAAAGAGTGTTTAGTGCCGCCGCTCACCTTGTCAGCAATCGGCGTACGAGGTTACATCCAGAAAATGTGGAGAAGATGATGTTCATTAAAATGAATTATAATCAATTCCTCCGTGGAGACATTGACCAGCAGCAATTGCCTCCACAAAGTACACAGGGAGCTGAGATGGTGGATTCCAGTGGGGACGAATTGATAATCTGTGAGGAGGGGGATGTACACGGTGATATATCGGAGGATGATGATGAGGTGGACATCTTGCCTCTGTAGAGCCAGTTTGTGCAAGGAGAGATTAATTGCTTCTTTTTAGGTGGGGGTCCAAACCAACCCGTCATTTCAGTCACAGTCGTGTGGCAGACCCTGTCACTGAAATGATGGGTTGGTTAAAGTGTGCATGTCCTGTTTATACAACATAAGGGTGGGTGGGAGGGCCCAAGGACAATACCATCTTGCACCTCTTTTTTCTTTCATTTTTATTTGCGTCATGTGCTGTTTGGGGAGTGTTTTTTGGAAGGGCCATCCTGCGTGACACTGCAGTGCCACTCCTAGATGGGCCCGGTGTTTGTGTCGGCCACTAGGGTCGCTTATCTTACTCACACAGCTACCTCATTGCGCCTCTTTTTTTCTTTGCGTCATGTGCTGTTTGGGGAGGGTTTTTTGGAAGGGACATCCTGCGTGACACTGCAGTGCCACTCCTAGATGGGCCCGGTGTTTGTGTCGGCCATTAGGGTCGCTTATCTTACTCACACAGCTACCTCATTGCGCCTCTTTTTTTCTTTGCGTCATGTGCTGTTTGGGGAGGGTTTTTTGGAAGGGACATCCTGCGTGACACTGCAGTGCCACTCCTAGATGGGCCAGGTGTTTGTGTCGGCCACTAGGGTCGCTTAGCTTACTCACACAGCTACCTCATTGCGCCTCTTTTTTTCTTCTTTGCGTCATGTGCTGTTTGGGGAGTGTTTTTTGGAAGGGCCATCCTGCGTGACACTGCAGTGCCACTCCTAGATGGGCCCGGTGTTTGTGTCGGCCACTAGGGTCGCTAAGCTTAGTCACACAGCTACCTCATTGCGCCTCTTTTTTTCTTTGCGTCATGTGCTGTTTGGGGAGGGTTTTTTGGAAGGGACATCCTGCGTGACACTGCAGTGCCACTCCTAGATGGGCCCGGTGTTTGTGTCGGCCACTAGGGTCGCTTAGCTTACTCACACTGCTACCTCATTGCGCCTCTTTTTTTCTTTGCGTTATGTGCTGTTTGGGGAGGGTTTTTTGGAAGGGACATCCTGCGTGACACTGCAGTGCCACTCCTAGATGGGCCAGGTGTTTGTGTCGGCCACTAGGGTCGCTTATCTTACTCACACAGCTACCTCATTGCGCCTCTTTTTTTCTTTGCGTCATGTGCTGTTTGGGGAGGGTTTTTTGGAAGGGACATCCTGCGTGAGACACTGCAGTGCCACTCCTAGATGGGCCCGGTGTTTGTGTCGGCCACTAGGGTCGCTTATCTTACTCACACAGCTACCTCATTGCGCCTCTTTTTTTCTTTGCGTCATGTGCTGTTTGGGGAGGGTTTTTTGGAAGGGACATCCTGCGTGACACTGCAGTGCCACTCCTAGATGGGCCAGGTGTTTGTGTCGGCCACTAGGGTCGCTTAGCTTACTCACACAGCTACCTCATTGCGCCTCTTTTTTTCTTCTTTGCGTCATGTGCTGTTTGGGGAGTGTTTTTTGGAAGGGACATCCTGCGTGACACTGCAGTGCCACTCCTAGATGGGCCAGGTGTTTGCTTAGCTTAGTCATCCAGCGACCTCGGTGCAAATTTTAGGACTAAAAATAATATTGTGAGGTGTGAGGTATTCAGAATAGACTGAAAATGAGTGGAAATTATGGTTTTTGAGGTTAATAATACTTTGGGATCAAAATGACCCCCAAATTCTATGATTTAAGCTGTTTTTTAGTGTTTTTTGAAAAAAACACCCGAATCCAAAACACACCCGAATCCGACAAAAAAAATTCGGTGAGGTTTTGCCAAAACGCGGTCGAACCCAAAACACGGCCGCGGAACCGAACCCAAAACCAAAACACAAAACCCGAAAAATTTCAAGTGCACATCTCTAGTCTTTACTTAATATGTTTTTTTCCCCACAGATATCTACACAAGAAAAGAATGTAAAGAAGAACAAACACTACTTTTTTTATTTTATTACATTTTATTTTTTATTCCAAAATAAAATACAATTATTTATATTTCTTCAATAAATTTTTAAAATGAGAAGTTTTGTGTTTTTCTTTAAATTATTAGTAAATAAAATGTAATATATGAGATGCAGTGGTATTGTGTTAGGTCGCCCATGGTACAGCAGGGGAACGGTCGTGTCTCTTCACATCCACGCAACTTGGGAAGGATACTCCGCAAGACCTGTGGAAGAAAATAGTATGAGGTTCCAGATATTGGTAATAGTGTCACCCTTCTATGGAAAAGGTACAAGCAACACTTTGACACAAGCAGGTTACAGCGGCCCCAGATGCAACCCTCCGGCACTTGAGAAACTACACATCCAAGCATGCCCTGACACAGCATAAGCATTGCTGTCAGGGCATGATTGGATGTGCAGTTTTGCAAATGCCGGAGGGCAGCACTTGGGACACGCCGGGGTGACTTGGACAGGAGGCGGTTTTGGGCAATACATCTCACCTGAGGGGGTTTGTCTGCTACATGGCGGAGGTCCAGGTCCACATCACAAGTAGGTCGCCCATGGTACATCAGGGGAACAGTCGTGTTGTGAGGGGACGCGAGGCTGGGGGAATGGGAATGGGTTTCTCACCTCCGTCTTCCCCGGACGGGCAGCGGCGGGACGCGATGAGAGATGGCGTTGCGGCGAGGTTCCGGCACGGAGGGGCTTGCATCCGCTGGGATTCAAGCCCCTCCAATTGCGACGCGGCTACTTGAATTTGGCACCGGGCGGGAGCCAATCGGGGCTCGCGCCCGGTCAGCCAATAGGAACGGGCCGCGACGAGCCAATCAGGGCTCGTCGCGTCATAGCGCCGCCCCCTCCCAGCATCATATAACAGACGCTGCGGAGCGGGAGCAGTCGGTCGGCGCCGGACACAGAGCGGTGAAGAGCTCCAGAAGAAGGAAGAAGCGGCGGCCGGGGAGAAGAGGCAGCGGCGGAAGAGAAGAAGAAGAAGAAGCGGCGGCCAGGAAGAAGAAGAAGCGACGGCCAGGAAGAAGAAGAAGCCGCGGCGGCCGGAGAAGAGAAGGAGCCCGGGAACCAACGCGGAGGTCCGGTGGAGAGTGCTGCAGTGTGTGGGAGGCAAAAGAGCTAACGAAGCTCCCCACTGCAGCCTCTCCCTACGGTCCGGTAAGCGGCCTTGTGCCGAGAGTATCTTCCCCCCCCCCCCCTAGACCACCAGGGTGTCAGGCATTAGGCCTGTGGGCACGGACGGGCAATAGGCTTGAGCGCAGATAGGAGTTTGGGGGTCATTATTTGATTTGGTGGTTTGGGCGTTAGGTTCAAGCCACCTCACCAGCGCGGTAGGCGGGCATTAGGCCCGAGGGGCACATCAGGCACTAGGCCTGGGGAACATTAGAGGGCTTTAGGCCCTAGTGCATTCCGGTGGTTTAGGGGTATAAGGTGACCCCGGGCATTAGGCCCCGTTCACCCAACGAGTGACAAGTTAGGCAGGCACTAGGCCTGAGGCTGCAGTCAGGCACTAGGCCTGTGCCACAGTAAGGAAAAGGGGGCCACCACTGGTATAAGTGGTCTTGGCAAAAGGCCAGGACTGCCCACCACTTGACAGGCAGGCGCTAAGCCTAAGGGGGGATATCGGCAGTAGGCCGTGGAAGAGCCAGGATTCGAATCGTGACCTCTGCTGTGGGGAGCTTTGTTCCAGGGTAGGCACACGAAGGGAGGAGTCCGTGGTACAGGCTGAATCCCTCTCTTTAGTTGGGTACCCCGGTGGGTGGGCTGTGTGGCGGCTCGCTTGGGGCCCGTTGTAGGTCGGGTACGGAGGGTCGGCTGACCCTCGTATTCTGGACGTCCCTTTGGTGCTCGGAGGGGCTGTGGAGAGACCCGGTTTCGCGCGGTCTGTCCCCGGACGCCTGAGTGGGCGGCGATCCTCGTAGGGAGTTAGGGTGTACCAGTGATTATCCTCTAGGCGCAAAGCAGCGGAACCTACATCAGACCGGACTTTAGAGGTAACTCCCATTTTGTTCTATTGTCATACTGTTATCCTGTATCTGCTTGTACTGTTTGCTGGAGCTAGATGAAGTAGCCAACCAAGTTACACTGTTTGAAGTTCATAGTAAATAGGCTCAGTTCCGTTGTTTGCCATTTATTAGTTCGTAGGGAGGCTGCTGTCATTCTCTTTCCAGGAGCAGG
Source organism: Pseudophryne corroboree (assembly GCF_028390025.1). Lineage (NCBI taxonomy): Eukaryota > Metazoa > Chordata > Amphibia > Anura > Myobatrachidae > Pseudophryne > Pseudophryne corroboree. Next base: position 1,028,277,053 of record NC_086444.1, on the reverse strand, counting down.
GACTCGCGGCAAGCAAGCTGACAAGAGTACCAGTGTGAGTATACTCTGTGGGTGTGTGTCCTTGTCCGCGTTGAGCGCCGGTCGCGAGACCTTGCTAGGCCTAGCGGGCTCGCTCTCACCTAGGTGCGCAAGTGCCGAGTAGGTGACATTTTGGGTGGCTGAGGCCCGCGGGCCAATGATGACATTCACCTAACCGGTGAACGTCGCGGCCACCCCGGTGTGCCACTCTTACCCCGGCGTGGAAGGGGTGAGCACACGGTGATAGTGTCTCTTTTTCCTCTAGCCGTCGGTTCTCCAGGTCGAGTCCCCGGGTAGAGGCCCTGAAGAAGAATTTCGTTCGGACAAACAGAAATAGAGCGGTCTGGAAACGAGGAAAAGCATTTTGAGGTAAGGAGCGGTACACCTGCATGGCCGCAGGCATTACACCGTATCGGCACCCTTACAGTGTCCCTTCACATCCACGCAACTTGGGAAGGATACTCCGCAAGACCTGTGGAAGAGAATAGTATGAGGTTCCAGGTATTGGTAATAGTGTCACCCTTCTATGGAAAAGGTACAAGCAACACTTTGACACAGCAGGTTACAGCGGCCTCAAATGCAACCCTCCGGCACTTGAGAAACTACACATCCAAGCATGCCCTGACACAGCGTAAGCATTGCTGTCAGGGCATGATTGGATGTGCAGTTTTGCAAATGCCGGAGGGCTGCACTTGGGACACGCTGGGGTGACTTGGACAGGAGGGGGTTTGTCTGCTACATGGCGGAGGTCCAGGTCCACATCACAAGTAGGTCGCCCATGGTACATCAGGGGAACAGTCGTGTCCCTTCACATCCACGCAACTTGGGATGGATACTCCGCAAGACCTGTGGAAGAGAATAGTATGAGGTTCCAGGTATTTGTGTCATCCAAACACAAGGTACAGCAGGGGAACTGTCCTGTCACTTCATCCACGCTGGTTCCTGCACCTTGGGAAGGATACTCCGCAAGACCTGTGGAAGAGAATGAGGAGCTAATTTGAGAGCGTTTCCTCCACCCTGTGAAAGAACAAAAGGTCCCAGCAACACTGCGCATATACACAGGTTACTCAGACAAGATGGATTTTTGGCCAATAAATCTCACCTGAAAGAGTGACTAACTGGTTCAGGTCCACATCACAAGTAGGACGTCCATGGTAGAGTGGGGTAAACTGGTCCAGTACTGGAGTGGCTTTGCAGAAGTGTATCCTGGGTAAAACTGTGAAATCATGGGTACATTTCCCTCAGCAGAGTGAAGAAAAAAATATTCTTTTAAAAAATATATTAAATAATACTTGTGAGTCCAAAAAAGACAAACCAAGTAGATAATCACTTCAAATATAAATAGATATGCTATTAGCAATCCAAAAAGCAAAAAAAAATACATTTAACATTTTTTTTTTTTAGATCTCGCCAGCAAAGGGAGGCGGAATAAAATTGACGAAATTGCTGTCGAAAAGCACTGTTGTCGAATCGACATTCTTCAATTGAATATACTTTTGTCGAAAAGCCGCATTTTGACCATTGCAGACATGTCGAATTTTGAAAAAGGCGATTTGCAAAAAGTCGAATCTGAAACGGCAGGTATTTTGGCGAAAAGTACTGTATTGCATTGACGAATCCAATTCGACATGGTTTTTTTGTCGAAAATGCCCCGTTTTTCGACATTTTCATGAATTGGACCGCAATTGCATATACCCCATAATGCAATGAAGGCGTGAGGTATGAGAGGTGTCACTGAGAGAGCAAGTATAAATGAAAGGACAGCTCCACTAAAGGTATAACTGTTATAACATTACACAAAACAGAAGAGCGACATGGGGTTAAAAAAGCATAATTTGCTCAGCAGAGGGTCTCCAGCCGGGGAGAGCATCCCCATCCCGGGTAGGAGGTACCAGGTGGTAAATGGTGGATGGCGGCAGGTATAGCACCGCAGATGAAACCACGCCATCTGTGAGTAGTGGCCGCAGTGTCACCCGACAGAAGCAGGGAGATTACAGAGGTCAGGGGGTAGCTGCAACCCGCCTCAGAATATGTCTAACCTTTCTGACGGTGATCGGTGCAGTCAGTCTGAGCGCAGGTGCAGACACAGTGGGTACAAAATTCCAAATTCCAAATATCCCCCCCAGCCGCAGTTAAAAGCGGGAGGAGGTCAGCACCACCACACAGGCTGAGGCTACCCTAATTAATAAAATGGCACCGCCGGCCTCCAGCATGGGTCGGCAGCGGCGTAGATGCCTGAGGCCCCGACGGGCAAGCTCCAAAGCAGTTGCAGAGGTGGTGGGTAACCCGGGGACAGCAGGGCTGACTCCAGCCAGATGAAGAGGAGAAGGGTGGGGGGATGAGTAGCTGGGACACCACTCACAGCTAAGATCCAGCCACACAGACTCACCAGCAGCCCAGCTCCGGGCCCCTTATGCAGTGTACTCTGCACCCCAGGCAGATATTCCCAGCAGAGGCCACCGACACCTCACCCCCGCATCTCAAAATGGCTGCCTCCCACGGTCCTGGCCCCAGCCAGCCACGTGTAGTGGTCCGCAAAGCAGGGAGAGGCAGGCACTGTGCGGAGAAAGCCGGAGTAGGCTCCAGGCGAGTAAGTGCTGCGGCCGCGCAGGTGCCGACTGCTTCATGGGCTCCTGTTCCCGGAGCTCAACGCCGGGCAGCAGCCGAAATCTGGTCCCCAGTTTCCAGGGCAGAGCTAGGCTGCGACTTCAGGGAAGCTGACGATGGCGCTCCCGCCTCACGAGGAGATCGCTGCAGGCCTCACACCACCACGGGCAGCAGTCTAGGCTGTGGAGGAGTGTCCAGGGCCCGGGAATCAGCCACTTTAAGGGTCCGGTGGATGGAGCTCCCTCAGAGTAGAACTGCTCCATTCCGTTGTCAGGCCACGCTCCCTGTCTAACCTTTTTTAAACACATCAATTGAGTCAACTGTTACAACCTTCTCTGGCAGAGAGTTCCATATCTTTAATGCCCTTACTGTGAAGAAACTCTTCCTTCACTGGGTATGAACTTTCTCTCCTCTAACTTTATTGGATGACCATAGGTCCTGTGTGCAGATCTCTTGATAAACAAATCGCCTGATAGTTCCATGTATTGACCCTTAATGTATCTGTAAATATTAATCATGTCTCTTCTTAGATGCCTCTTTTCTAATGTAAACATATCTAACCTACTGTAGTTAGCCTTTCCTCATAATCCAATGATTCTAAGCCCTTAATCAATTTTGTAGCTCTTCTCTGAACCTTTTCAAGTTCCATAATATCTTTTTTAGTGTGGTGCCCAGAACTGTACACCGTATTCCAGATGCAGCCGTATCAAAGATTTATAGAGTGGCAGGATTATACTGGCTTCCCTTGTCTCTATTTTTCCCGTTTTATTCAAGCTAATACCTTATTGGCCTTTGCTGCTGCACCCTGACATTAGTGATGTGCACCGGACATTTTTCGGGTTTTGTGTTTTGGTTTTGGATTCGGTTCCGCGGCCGTGTTTTGGATTCGGACAGGTTTTGGCAAAACCTCAGTGAAATTTTTTTGTTGGATTCGGGTGTGTTTTGGATTCGGGTGTTTTTTACAAAAAACCCTAAAAAACAGCTTAAATCATAGAATTTGGGGGTCATTTTGATCCCATAGTTTTATTAACCTCAATAACCATAATTTCCACTCATTTCCAGTCTATTCTGAACACCTCACACATCACAATATTATTTTTAGTCCTAAAATTTGCACCGAGGTCGCTGGATGGCTAAGCTAAACGACACAAGTGGCCGACACAAACACCTGGCCCATCTAGGAGTGGCACTGCAGTGTCAGGCAGGATGGCACTTCATAAAAATAGTCCCCAAACAGCACATGATGCAAAGAAAAAAAGAGGCGCACCAAGGTCACTGTGTGACTAAGCTAAGTGACACAAGTGGCCGACACAAACACCTGGCCCATCTAGGAGTGGCACTGCAGTGTCAGGCAGGATGGCACTTCAAAAAAATTGTCCCCAAACAGCACATGATGCAAAGAAAAAAAGAGGCGCACCAAGGTCGCTGTGTGACTAAGCTAAGCGACACAAGTGGCCGACACAAACACCTGGCCCATCTAGGAGTGGCACTGCAGTGTCAGGCAGGATGGCACTTCAAAAAAATAGTCCCCAAACAGCACATGATGCAAAGAAAAAAAGAGGTGCACCAAGGTCGCTGTGCGACTAAGCTAAGCGACACAAGTGGCCGACACAAACACCTGGCCCATCTAGGAGTGGCACTGCAGTGTCAGGCAGGATGGCACTTCAAAAAAATTGTCCCCAAACAGCACATGATGCAAAGAAAAATGAAAGAAAAAAGAGGTGCAAGATGGAATTGTCCTTGGGCCCTCCCACCCACCCTTATGTTGTATAAACAGGACATGCACACTTTAACGAACCCATCATTTCAGCGACAGGGTCTGCCACACGACTGTGACTGAAATGACTGGTTGGTTTGGGCCCCCACCAAAAAAAGAAGCAATCAATCTCTCCTTGCACAAACTGGCTCTACAGAGGCAAGATGTCCACCTCATCATCATCCTCCGATTCCTCACCCCTTTCACTGTGTACATCCCCCTCCTCACAGATTATTAATTCGTCCCCACTGGAATCCACCATCTCAGGTCCCTGTATACTTTGTGGAGGCAATTGCTGCTGGTGAATGTCTCCACGGAGGAATTGATTATAATTCATTTTGATGAACATCATCTTCTCCACATTTTCTGGAAGTAACCTCGTACGCCGATTGCTGATAAGGTGAGCGGCTGCACTAAACACTCTTTCGGAGTACACACTGGAGGGAGTGCAACTTAGGTAGAATAAAGCCAGTTTGTGCAAGGGCCTCCAAATTGCCTCTTTTTCCTGCCAGTATACGTACGGACTGTCTGACGTACCTACTTGGATTCAGTCACTCATATAATCCTCCACCATTCTTTCAATGGTGAGAGAATCATATGAAGTGACAGTAGACGACATGTCAGTAATCGTTGGCAGGTCCTTCATTCCGGACCAGATGTCAGCACTCGCTCCAGACTGCCCTGCATCACCGCCAGCGGGTGGGCTCGGAATTCTTAGCCTTTTCCTCGCACCCCCAGTTGCGGGAGAATGTGAAGGAGGAGATGTTGACGGGTCACGTTCCGCTTGACTTGACAATTTTCTCACCAGCAGGTCTTTGAACCTCTGCAGACTTGTGTCTGCCGGAAAGAGAGATACAACGTAGGTTTTAAATCTAGGATCGAGTACGGTGGCCAAAATGTAGTGCTCTGATTTCAACAGATTGACCACCCGTGAATCCTGGTTAAGCGAATTAAGGGCTCCATCCACAAGTCCCACATGCCTAGCGGAATCTCTCTGTTTTAGCTCCTCCTTCAATGTCTCCAGCTTCTTCTGCAAAAGCCTGATGAGGGGAATGACCTGACTCAGGCTGGCAGTGTCTGAACTGACTTCACGTGTGGCAAGTTCAAAGGGTTGCAGAACCTTGCACAATGTTGAAATCATTCTCCACTGCACTTGAATCAGGTACATTCCCCCTCCTTTGCCTATATCGTGGGCAGATGTATAGGCTTGAATGGCCTTTTGCTGCTCCTCCATCCTCTGAAGCATATAGAGGGTTGAATTCAACCTCGTTACCACCTCTTGCTTCAGATGATGGCAGGGCAGGTTCAGGAATGTTTGGTGGTGCTCCAGTCTTCTGTACGCGGTGGCTGAATGCCGAAATTGGCCAGCAATTCTTCGGGCCACCGACAGCATCTCTTGCACGCCCCTGTCATTTTTTAAATAATTCTGCACCACCAAATTCAATGTATGTGCAAAACATGGGACGTGCTGGAATTTGCCCAGATGTAATGCACGCACAATAATGCTGGCGTTGTCCGATGTCACAAATCCCCAGGAGAGTCCAATTAGGGTAAGCCATTCTGCGATGATCTTCCTCAGTTTCCGTAAGAGGTTGTCAGCTGTGTGCCTCTTCTGGAAAGCGGTGATACAAAGCGTAGCCTGCCTAGGAACGAGTTGGCGTTTGCGAGATGCTGCTACTGGTGCCGCCGCTGCTGTTCTTGCTGCGGGAGGCAATACATCTACCCAGTGGGCTGTCACAGTCATATAGTCCTGAGTCTGCCCTGCTCCACTTGTCCACATGTCCGTGGTTAAGTGGACATTGGGTACAACTGCATTTTTTAGGACACTGGTGAGTCTTTTTCTGAGGTCTGTGTACATTTTCGATATCGCCTGCCTAGAGAAATGGAACCTAGATGGTATTTGGTACCGGGGACACAGTACCTCAATCAAGTCTCTAGTTGCCTCTGAATTAACGGTGGATACCGGAACCACGTTTCTCACCGCCCAGGCTGCCAAGGCCTAAGTTATCTGCTTTGCAGCAGGATGACTGCTGTGATATTTCATCTTCCTCGCAAAGGACTGTTGCACAGTCAATTGCTTACTGGAAGTAGTACAAGTGGTCTTCCGACTTCCCCTCTGGGATGACGATCGACTCCCAGCAGCTACAACAGCAGCACCAGCAGCAGTAGGCGTTACACTCAAGGATGCATCGGAGGAATCCCAGGCAGGAGAGGACTCGTCAGACTTGCCAGTGACATGGCCTGCAGGACTATTGGCTTTCCTGGGTAAGGAGGAAATTGACACTGAGGGAGTTGGTGGTGTGGTTTGTAGGAGCTTGGTTACAAGAGGAAGGGATTTAGTGGTCAGAGGACTGCTTCCGCTGTCACCCAAAGTTTTTGAACTTGTCACTGACTTATGATGAATGCGCTGCAGGTGACGTATAAGGGAGGATGTTCCGAGGTGGTTAACGTCCTTACCCCTACTTATTACAGCTTGACAAAGGCAACACACGGCTTGACACCTGTTGTCCGCATATGTGTTGAAATAATTCCACACCGAAGAGCTGATTTTTTTTGTATTTTGACCAGGCATGTTAATGGCCATATTCGTCCCACGGACAACTGGTGTCTCCCCGGGTGCCTGACTTAAACAAACCACCTCACCATCAGAATCCTCCTTGTCAATTTCCTCCCCAGCGCCAGCAACACCCATATCCTCATCCTGGTGTACTTCAACAGTGACATCTTCAATTTGACTATCAGGAACTGGACTGCGGGTGCTCCTTCCAGCACTTGCAGGGGGCGTGCAAATGGTGGAAGGCGCAAGCTCTTCCCGTCCAGTGTTGGGAAGGTCAGGCATCGCAACCGACACAATTGGACTCTCCTTGGGTATTTGTGATTTAGCCAGCTTAAGTCTTTTCATTTTTCTAGCGGGAGGATGAGTGCTTCCATCCTCATGTGAAGCTGAACCACTAGCCATGAACATAGGCCAGGGCCTCAGCCGTTCCTTGCCACTCCGTGTCGTAAATGACATATTGGCAAGTTTACGCTTCTCCTCAGACGCTTTTAATTTTGAATTTTGGGTCATTTTACTGAACTTTTGTTTTTTGGATTTTACATGCTCTGTACTATGACATTGGGCATCGGCCTTGGCAGACGACGTTGATGGCATTTCATTGTCTCGGCCATGACTAGTGTCAGCAGCTTCAGCACGAGGTGGAAGTGGATCTTGATCTTTCCCTATTTTAACCTCCACATTTTTGTTCTCCATTTTTTAATGTGTGGAATTATATGCCAGTAACTATCAATAGCAATGGCCTACTACTATATATACTGCGCACAACTGAAATGCACCACAGGTATGGATGGATAGTATACTTGACGACACAGAGGTAGGTAGAGCAGTGGCCTTCCGTACCGTACTGCTATATATACTGGTGGTCACTGTCAGCAATCTGCAAAACTAAAATGCACCACAGGTATAGAATGTAGATGGATAGTATACTTAATGACGACACAGAGGTAGGTACAGCAGTGGCCTTCCGTACCGTACTGCTATATATAGTATACTGGTGGTCACTGTGTCAGGAAACTGCAAAACTAAAATACACCACAGGTATAGAATGTAGATGGATAGTATACTTAATGACGACACAGAGGCAGGTACAGCAGTGGCCTTCCATACCGTACTGCTATATATAGTATACTGGTGGTCACTGTGTCAGCAAACTGCAAAACTAAAATGCACCACAGGTATAGAATGTAGATGGATAGTATACTTAATGACGCCACAGAGGTAGGTACAGCAGTGGCCTTCCGTACCGTACTGCTATATATAGTATACTGGTGATCACTGTGTCAGCAAACTGCAAAGCTAAAATGCACCACAGGTATAGAATGTAGATGGATAGTATACTTAATGACGACACAGAGGTAGGTACAGCAGTGGCCTTCCGTACCGTACTGCTATATATAGTATACTGGTGGTCACTGTGTCAGCAAACTGCAAAACTAAAATGCACCACAGGTATAGAATGTAGATGAATAGTATACTTAATGACTACACAGAGGTAGGTACAGCAGTGGCCTTCCGTACCGTACTGCTATATATAGTATACTGGTGGTCACTGTGTCAGCAAACTGCAAAACTAAAATGCACCACAGGTATAGAATGTAGATGGATAGTATACTTAATGACGACACAGAGGTAGGTACAGCAGTGGCCTTCCGTACCGTACTGCTATATATAGTATACTGGTGGTCACTGTGTCAGCAAACTGCAAAACTAAAATGCACCACAGGTATAGAATGTAGATGGATAGTATACTTAATGACGACACAGAGGTAGGTACAGCAGTGGCCTTCCGTACCGTACTGCTATATATAGTATACTGGTGGTCACTGTGTCAGGAAACTGCAAAACTAAAATACACCACAGGTATAGAATGTAGATGGATAGTATACTTAATGACGACACAGAGGCAGGTACAGCAGTGGCCTTCCATACCGTACTGCTATATATAGTATACTGGTGGTCACTGTGTCAGCAAACTGCAAAACTAAAATGCACCACAGGTATAGAATGTAGATGGATAGTATACTTAATGACGCCACAGAGGTAGGTACAGCAGTGGCCTTCCGTACCGTACTGCTATATATAGTATACTGGTGATCACTGTGTCAGCAAACTGCAAAGCTAAAATGCACCACAGGTATAGAATGTAGATGGATAGTATACTTAATGACGACACAGAGGTAGGTACAGCAGTGGCCTTCCGTACCGTACTGCTATATATAGTATACTGGTGGTCACTGTGTCAGCAAACTGCAAAACTAAAATGCACCACAGGTATAGAATGTAGATGAATAGTATACTTAATGACTACACAGAGGTAGGTACAGCAGTGGCCTTCCGTACCGTACTGCTATATATAGTATACTGGTGGTCACTGTGTCAGCAAACTGCAAAACTAAAATGCACCACAGGTATAGAATGTAGATGGATAGTATACTTAATGACGACACAGAGGTAGGTACAGCAGTGGCCTTCCGTACCGTACTGCTATATATAGTATACTGGTGGTCACTGTGTCAGCAAACTGCAAAACTAAAATGCACCACAGGTATAGAATGTAGATGGATAGTATACTTAATGACGACACAGAGGTAGGTACAGCAGTGGCCTTCCGTACCGTACTGCTATATATAGTATACTGGTGGTCACTGTGTCAGCAAACTGCAAAAGTAAAATGCACCACAGGTATAGAATGTAGATGGATAGTATACTTAATGATGACACAGAGGTAGATACAGCAGTGGCCTTCCGTACCGTACTGCTATATATAGTATACTGGTGGTCACTGTGTCAGCAAACTGCAAAACTAAAATGCACCACAGGTATAGAATGTAGATGGATAGTATACTTAATGATGACACAGAGGTAGGTACAGCAGTGGCCTTCCGTACCGTACTGCTATATATAGTATACTGGTGGTCACTGTGTCAGCAAACTGCAAAACTAAAATGCACCACAGGTATAGAATGTAGATGGATAGTATACTTAATGACGACACAGAGGTAGGTACAGCAGTGGCCTTCCGTACCGTACTGCTATATATAGTATACTGGTGGTCACTGTGTCAGCAAACTGCAAAACTAAAATGCACCACAGGTATAGAATGTAGATGGATAGTATATTTAATGACGACACAGAGGTAGGTACAGCAGTGGCCTTCCGTACCGTACTGCTATATATAGTATACTGGTGGTCACTGTGTCTGCAAACTGCAAAACTAAAATGCACCACAGGTATAGAATGTAGATGGATAGTATACTTAATGATGACACAGAGGTAGGTACAGCAGTGGCCTTCCGTACCGTACTGCTATATATAGTATACTGGTGGTCACTGTGTCAGCAAACTGCAAAACTAAAATGCACCACAGGTATAGAATGTAGACGGATAGTATACTTAATGACGACACAGAGGTAGGTACAGCAGTGGCCTTCCGTACCGTACTGCTATATATAGTATACTGGTGGTCACTGTGTCAGCAAACTGCAAAACTAAAATGCACCACAGGTATAGAATGTAGATGGATAGTATACTTAATGACGACACAGAGGTAGGTACAGCAATGGCCTTCCGTACCGTACTGCTATATATACTATTGGTCACTGTGTCAGTAAACTGCACAACTGAAATGCACCACAGGTATAGAATCTAGATGGATAGTATACTTAATGACGACACAGAGGTAGGTACAGCAGTGGCCTACTGTACCGTAATGCTATATATTATATGCTGGTGGTCACTGGTCAGCAAAATTCTGCACTGTACTCCTCCTATATAATATTATACTGGTGGTCCCCAGTCCCCACAATAAAGCAGCACACTGAGCACAGATATGGAGTGTTTTTCAGGCAGACAACGTATACTGGTGGTCACTGTCAGCAAAACTCTGCACTGTACTCCTGCTATATAATACAGCTGCTCCCCAGTCACCACAATTAAGCAGTGTGAGCACAGATATATGCAGCACACTGAGAACAGATATGGAGCGTTTTTTTCAGGCAGAGAACGGATAACTGGTGGTCACTGATCAACAAAACTCTGCACTGTACTCCTCCTATATTATACAGCTGCTCTCCAGCCCTCCCCACAATTAAGCAATAGTGCACAATCAAGTTCAACAATAACGGAGAGGACGCCAGGCATGTCCTCTCCCTAACATTTCCAATGCACGAGTGAAAATGGCGGCGACGCGCGGCTGCTTATATAGAATCCGAATCTCGCGAGAATCCGACAGCGGGATGATGACGTTCGGGCGCGCTTGGGTTACCCGAGCCATACGGGAGAACCCGCTCATCACTACCTGACATTGGACATTGCTGAAATTTTCCTACATTTACCCCATTTAATTTATAGATCGCATGTTTGTTTTTGGTCCCAAAATGCAGAATTTCACATTTCCCAATATTAAACCTCATACTCCACTTAGCTGCCCTATCTTCCAGTTTAATTAAGTCATTCTGTAGTGAGTCTACATCCTGATCTGATTTAATTATCTTACACAGTTTAGTAGTTTAGTGTCATCTGCAAAAATGGACACTTTTCTCTCAAGACCATCTCCTATGTCATTTATGAATATGTTAAACAGAAGTGGCCCTAGTACAGACTCTTGAGGTATACCACTTAATACTTTAGCCCAGCTTGAAAATGTTCCATTGACCACCATTCTATGTTCCCCATTTTCCAATGTTTGGCCCAAGTACAAACAGTGTTGGACTGGGGCATGAAGGGCCCACCAGGGAATTGCAATCACAGGGCCCCACTAAAGGGCTGGAAGGGGTGTGGCCAAGTGACCAGAGAGGAGTGACCAGCCATTATAGGCGCCAACTAGCATAGTATATAAAGAGAAAGAGCTCTACCTCACTGCCAACTTCAAGCTGTTGTGTATGTGCCTGGGTTACACCAGGAGAGAACAGTAGTATATGTGCCTGGGTTACACCAGTAGAGAGCAGTAGTATATGCACCTGAGTTACACCGGAAGAGAACAGTAGATAGACATAAAGACCCCAGTATAGTGCCAGATACAAATAATAACCCCAGTAGTGAGTGCAGTGCCAGATACAAATACACCCCCAATAGTGCCAAATACACATATGCCCCCAGTAGTGCCAGATACACAGATGCCCCCAGTAGTGCAGTGCCAGATACACAGATGCCCACAGCAGTGCCAGATACACATACGCCCCCAGTAGTGCAGTGCCAGATACACAGATACCCCCAGTAGTGTATTACCAGATACACATACACCCCCAACAGTGCCAGATATACATGTGCCCCCAGTAGTGCAGTGCCAGATACACAGATGCCCCCCAGTAGTGCAGTGCCATACAGACATATGCCCCCAGTAGTGTCAGATACACATACGCCCCAGTAGTGCCAAATACACATACGCCCCCAGCAGTGCCAGATACACAGATGCCCCAATAGTGCCAGATACACAGATGCCCACAATAGTGCCAGATACACATATGCCCCCAGTGGTGCAGTCCCAGATTCACATACATCCCCAATTGTGCCAGATACACATACGCCCCCAGTAGTGCAGTGTCCGATACACAGATGCCCCCAGCAGTGCAGTGCCAGATACACAGATGCCCTCAGCAGTGCCAGATACACATACGCCCCAAGCAGTGCCAGATACACATATGCCCAAAATAGTGCCAAATACACATACGCCCCTGGCAGTGCCAGATACACAGATGCCCCTAATAGTGCCAAATACACAGTTGCCCGCCGTAGTTCAGTGCCAGATACACATATGCCCCCAGTGCTGTAGTGCCAGATACACTGACACCCCCAATAGTGCCAGATACACATATGCCCCCAGTAGTGCAGTGCCAGATACACAGATGCCCCCAGCAGTGTAGTGCCAGATACAGATTCCCTCTGTAGTGCCAGATGCACATACGCCCCAAATAGTGCCAAATACACATATGCCCCTGACAGTGCCAGATACACAGATGCCCCCAATAGTGCCAAATACACAGATGCCCCCAATAGTGCCAAATACACAGATGCCCACAGTAGTGCACTGCCAGATACACATATGCCTCAGTGGTGCAGTGCCCGATACACATACGCCCCCAGCAGTGCCAGATACACAGGTACTGCCCGCACAGTGCCAGATACACAGGTACTGCCCACACAGTGCCATATATACAGGTACTGACCCCACAGTGCTGCTCACCTCCACCGCCTGGGCTCTGCTGCTGCTCCCGCAGCCGGTCCTGTGGCTGGGGGCCAGGGAGGAGAGCACAGCGCGCGCCTCTCCCATCAGTCTGACTCTGCAATCACTGCCGCTTCTCAGGATCACCTGCTGGCTGCTGCCCCTGTGGCTGATGGCCGGGGAGGAGAGCGCAGCACGCGCATCTCCTCCCCTCAGTCCGACTCTGCAATCACAGCCACTGCCCGGGATCACCTGCTGGCTGCTGCCCCTATGGCTGAGACAGGAGCCGGGGAGGAGAGCGCAGCCCTACCCTCACACAAAATAGGGCATGGCTAACACTCGGCAAAGCCTACCAGTGAGTTCACAGGCTCCCCAGTGGCCTAGTCCAAGCCTGAGTACAAATGTTGCTTCCAAGGCCAAGATCTGTTAATTTGTAAATCAACCTTGCGTGAGGCACTGTGTTAAAGGATTTAGCAAAATCTAAAAAGACCACATCCACAGTGTTTCCCAGGTCTAAGAGGGTAATTCAGACCCGATCACACGCTAGCTTTTTTTTTGCAGCTGTTCGATCGGGTCTGAACTGCGCATGTGTATGCTACGCAATGCGCAGGCGTGTCGGTCGCCGGCGAAAGGGCTCGCCGGACAGCAACGGATTTAATGAAGAAAGCGATCGCACGGGCAATTGCAAGAAGATTGACAGGAAGAGACCATTTGAGGGTGTCAACTGACTGTTTTTAAGGAGTGTCCAGGAGAACGCAGGCGTGTCCAGCTGTTTTAAGGGAGTGTTTCCGACATCGGCTCCAGGCCGGATCGTCGCAGTGGCTGAGTAAGTCCTGAGCTGTGCAGAGACTGCACAAACTTTTGTTTGTGCAGCTCTCTGCACATGCATTTGCATCCCTGCACAGCGATTACGCCCTCCCCCTGTAGGCGGCAACTACCTGATCGCAGCACTGCCAAAAACGCCTGCGTGTCATCAGGTCTGAATCACCCTCTAAGTTCTCACTCACTTCTTCAAAGGAGCTAATTAAGTTAGTTTTTTTTTTTTTTTAAATACAATTTTTATTGTTTAAAGATAAAAGGATATACAGACAAAGGATATATCGTCATATACATGTAGAACAGGTATCCAAGAGTACAAGAATTATGTTACAGAAAACAAACAATTCCAAGCGCTGTGTCCTGATTTGAGAAGAAACATCGATATAAACAGTGCAGATTGGATTACAAATTGAGGATCCCGTTATGTTTGTCCAAACAATACAATGACGATTACGAAAATATAACGAAAGAAAACAGTGTAAGAGAGGGGGAGGAATGGAAGGGGGGAGGGGAAGAGAGGGAGGGGGGAAGGTGGATCTAATCGTTTTTATCGGGAGAAGATTGAAACGGTTAATATTCATCTAAACAGTATTAATAATTAGTAGCCCAATGTTAAGTGGAATTAGGAATTAGCAATAACACGCAAATGATGCCAGTCAGTGTTTTCAAAAACTTTCATAATTCTGTCTTGGGTAAACAAGTCTAAAGACTGAATGAATGGGGACCATTTGTCGTAAAATCGACCAACATTTTTGTCCATATCTGGAAAGGTATTATTTCTATCGAAGTAAAGTAGTTGGAGAAGTTTCAACTTCAATTCTTGCAGGGAAGGAGAGGAAGAGGAGATCCAATGAGTGAGAATAATTTTCTTTGCAAGTGTCACAATGGTGGTCATCAGCGGAATATGGGGGGAGAGATCTCTGTTGGGAAGCCAATTTCTAAAATTAGCGCATAAGCATGCTAATGGGTCAGGGAAAACATGTGTGGAGTACAAAGAGTTCAGGAACACAATTATTTTGTTCCGGAAGCGCCTTATCTTCCCACATTCCCAAAAACAGTGGAAAAAGTTAGCGTGAGAGTAATGACATTTAAGACATGAACCTGATGTACCTGGGATCATATGACTCCTTTGAACAGGGGAAATATAAGCCCTATGTAAAGTTCTCCAATGAACCTCCTGAAGGTATGAGGATTTCAGATATTTCAGGGTTTTAGCGCTATGTTCAATAAGCTTCGATGGGGAATCAATGACAGGGATATCGATTCGCCAGGTTGATGTCAATGACTGCCATGATTTCGTATTGGAAATTGGTAATAATAGAGTGTAAATGAATTTTATACGAAAGGGGGAAGAATAAGTTAGGCGTAACAAGGAATTAATGGGATCAATTGAATTTTGATGTCTTGTTTTTGGATCCAGTGAAAGGACGTAGTGTCGTGTTTGTAAATACATGAAGAAGTTAGAGGTGTGTAAAGAGAACTGAGTTTGAAGAGTAGAGTAAGACAGAATTTGACCTCCAGGATCAAAAACCTGGGAGGTAAGTAGAAGACCTTTTTCTTTCCATGTGTGGAAAAGTGGATTGGATAGTGAAGGATAGAATGAGGGATTGCCCCAAAGTGTATTATATGGGGAGGAAGACGGGTTTCTTGTTAATTTTCTATTTATAGTGATCCAGGATGAATAAGTGTCTTGAAACATAATATGGTGTAAAATATTGGATGGAATTTCGGACTTTTTAGAGTGAAGGAGGGCACTGGGAGAGTAAGGACTGAAAAGAGCTGTGTCTAAAGGAGTGGAAGTATAGGTAGATTTATGAAGAAGCCAGTCCGAAATATATCTGAAATGAGCAGCTAGAGTATACAATTTTAGATTCGGTAGAGACATACCTTCGTGGGATTTGTGAGTTTGCAGTTTGTGGAAGGCAATTCGAGGCCGTTTATTTTGCCATATGAAACGTGAAGTAATCTGATCAAAGCGTTTCATATCAGAAACAGAGAGACCAATTGGGAGCATTTGAAGCAAATAAAAATTTTTCGGAAAAATTATGCTTTTAACTACCGATATCCTTCCAATAATAGATAATGGAAGATTCAGCCACGAATCGTAAAGTGAAGAAATTTTGGCGAGACACGGTGAAAAGTTTAGTTTATATAGAGAGGATAGATCTGTGGGGATACGTAAGCCTAGATATTTAATGTCTGTTTTAAGTATAGAAGAGAAGAGGGGATTTGTGAGGATTTGAGTGAGAGTGTTGGGACCTTTTAAATGTAAGATTTCTGACTTATTCTTGTTTATCTTAAATCCTGCTTGGGCGCCAAAGCTAGCTATCAATGAAAATAAGTTAGATAGAGAAGTGGAGGGGTTAGACAGAAAAAGAAGAAGGTCATCTGCATACAAGGCAATTTTTAATGGGATATTTCCTACTTGAATACCACAAATGTTAGGGGAGTTTCTGATAGAGATGGCCAGTGTTTCAATAGCGATGGCGAAGAGTAGTGGAGAAAGGGGACAACCTTGACGAGTACCTCGGGAAACTGTAAAGGATGTAGATAGGTGACCATTGCAATAGAGCTGTGAGAACGGAGGGGAGTAAAGGGTCTGAATAATAGAAATGAAGGATGAGGGATAACCAAAGAGTTGCAAGGATCTAAATAGATGTGGCCATTCCAAAAGATCAAATGCCTTTTCTGCGTCTAAGGCTAATACAATATTACCTAATGAGGTAGGATGGTTTTTTAAATGTTGGATTACAGAAATAACTTTGCGGACATTAGTTACTGAGTGGCGGTCGCAAATAAACCCAGATTGGTCTGGATGAATTATATGTGGGAGAGAAAATTTTAGGCGGTCAGCTAGAATTTTTGCAAAAATTTTATAATCTGTATTTAATAAAGAAATTGGGCGGTAGGAACTTGGGAGGGAGGGGTCTCGACCTGGTTTCAAAAGGACTTTGATTATAGCACTATTAAAATATAGGGGTATGGATTTTGAAAGAATTATTGAGTTAAACAGATCCAGAAGGTGTTTATCGATTTTGTCAATTAATAGCTTGTAAAACTCATTAGAAAAACCGTCTGGACCCGGGGCTTTATTAGGTTTCAGGTGACTGATAGCTGAACGAACTTCTTCCAGTGTGATGGGATTTTCTAGAGAAACACGAAATTCAGAGGGAATTTGTGGTAAAAGGGGAAAAGACCAAGGTTGGAGTAGCTCATCAGATGAGGGGGATGGACCTGAATATAATGTCTCATAAAATGCTTTCAAGATGGAAGCAATGGAGTGGGGGTCATTAGTTAAGGATCCATCAGGAAGCTTCAGTGGGTGAACTAACAAGGGAGGAGAAGTGCCTTTCAAAATGTTTGTAAGAAGCTTACCTGTCTTATTTCCAAATATGTGGAATCGGTAATCAACTTTAAATTTATATTTGTCACCCGTCAGGGAAAGAAATTCGTTAAACTGGAGTTTTAGTGTGAGGTATGAAGATTTATTAGACGGGGAGGGCTGGGATTTGAAAACTTGAAAGGCTGTGGAAAGAGCACATTGCAGCTCTAAGTAAGATTTAGCATATTTTTTTTTTAATGCCGAGGAGTATGAAATAATATTGCCCCTAAGGACCGATTTGGCAGACTGCCAAAATATAGCGGGATTTATGTTAGAGTATTGTTCATTTGAGAAATAAAAGGAGTCCCAAGACGCCTGCAAGGAGTCACAAAATTTTGTGGAGTTAGCAAGGTGGGAAGGAAATCTCCATTGGGGAGTTAGGGAGTGAGCGGGATGTAAAATAAAAGAAAACCAGATTAAGGCGTGATCAGAGATAATAATGGGCTCAATGGCTGAATCTTTAACTGAGGGGAAAAGCTGTTGGGAAATAAACACATAGTCGATTCTTGAGAACGAATCGTGGGCGGAGGAATGGCATGAGAACTCCCTTTCAATTGGGTTGAGTGCACGCCAAATATTAATTAGTTGTAAGGTCTCAGAAAATGCAGGTATACCTAGTTTAGGGAGGTGTTGGGGGTTCCTAGTTGTGTTGGAGCGGTCTAAATAATTGGATGAAACTAAATTGAAATCACCACAAACAATGAGGTTATCGTTAGAAAATGGAGTTAATTTAGCTAGTAGCATCTGAAAAAAGGATTTATTATATGTAGTGGGGGCATAAATATTGCAGAGAACAAATACGTGTGAATCAATAGAGAGATTGACGATAAGATATCGACCACTGGGGTCTGTGTCAGAGGACAGTATTGTGATGTTAAGATTACGTTTAGCTAAGAGAACCACACCTCTAGATTTAGAGTTGAATGGGGCTGCCGCTATGAGGGACCAGTGTGACATTTGCAATTTCAAGGATTCCTGAAGAGATAAATGAGTCTCTTGCAGGAATGCAATATTAATATTCATCTTGGAAAGATACATGAGGATTTTACGACGTTTAGCCGGGGAATTAATTCCACCAACATTCAGAGTGCCAATTTTTAAGTCATGCATTTAAATAACCATGAGAGAAAAACAAATACAAAGATCAACCGTATATCAAATGATCGGATCCGGAAAAGGGAATGGGATAAGAGGAAAGGAGGGGGAGGGACATGGGAAGAATGCGAAAACAAACAAGAAAATTTGGTTAATGTTTGACAAGCAAACAGACTTCCGGGCCAAACATTCAAAATAAGAACTGAGATTAATCTAATCATTACTTCTAATCCGGAGCAGTGCTCCTGATGATTTCCCGACAACGGCACCTGGGGAAAATTATACTATATAATATAGAGTAGCTAAATTAAGACATATAACATTAGATAAAGGACCTACTAAGAAATATGTTAATTTTAGATAAAAATTAACCAAATACCGAAATGTTGTGATAATCGCGGATGAGCTATAAAATATTCTGAAAACAGTAGTCAATTTTGGGAACATCCTCACGTATATATGGTACGTAGGAGAATGGTATGGAACCTGAGTAGGTATGACAATGACTATCACGCTGAGGATTATCACAAGATTTAATGCACGTTAAAACATATCTAATTCACATGAGTTAAACAAGAACAAATGGGGGAGGGGAAACCCTCAACGTTACGGAATTAGGAGGTAGTCCTGAAGATCATGTGCCAGGGGCAGGAGCGGCATCCGCGATGTCAGCAAGGTCTTCTGTGGAGTTCCCTTGGAGGTAGGACGCTGCATCTTCTGGAGTGGAAAAGTCCAGGTGCATATCTCCATTGTAGATTCTAAGTTTCGCTGGATAAAGTAAGGAAAACTTACGCTTAGCGGTCACCAGCCTTGAACAAATTGGGTTAAAGGCCTTCCGAGCTCTCGATAATTCGGCAGAAAAGTCTTGGAATATGAGCAGACGGTTGTTCTCCCATTGGAGGGACCGAATCCTTCTAGACGCTGACCAAATGGCAACTTTGTGAAGATAGTTGAGGCATCTGAATAGAGTGACCCTAGGGCGGCCTTCGGCAGAGCGAGGCATAGGACCAACCCTGTGCACGCGCTCAATTACTAGGTCCTTGCATGAGTCAGCAATACCAAGGAGGGAGGGGAGCGTCACCTGGACAAAACGGGAGAGTTCCTCCCCCTTTACCGATTCTGGAAGTCCTACCAGCCTTATATTATTTCTCCTGGACCTGTTTTCTGCGTCGTCTAGCTTCATCCACAACTGGTAGTTCTCTTTTTCAAGGCGTTTGACACAACCCTGAACATCAGCCATATCATGACAAAGACCTCCAATTCTGTTTTCGTTAACAGAGACTTTATGCGAAAGATGTTGCAATTGGAGGGAGATGTCTGAGACTGCTTTTGACAACAGTGGATATACAGCTTGAGTTATGGCCTCCGTGAGGTCCGCATATGTAATAGGAGAATCAGCAGATCGGTTAGTTGGAATGGAACGTGAGGGGGATTGCGATGCAATTAATTTTTTGGGGGCCGGGGATGAAGGAGGAGTAGTAATGCCAGGAGCCATGTTGGAGTTGGCTCTCCTTTTTTCTTGTCTAACTGGGAGGGAGGAAGGTGATGCTGAAGCTGCAGGATTGGGTGAAAGAAAACGGTCCATTGATGAAGGGAGGAGAAAAAGATACAGTTTATAATACTCCTTGATTGTGTGATAATCAGACGATAAGTGGCGTTTGGAGAAAGTTTATTTGTAAAAACTAAATTGAAGCGTCTGGGAACATCAGATACTATACTTGTATCATAAGTATTCCTAGGTTAGGCTGAAAGTTAGTCAGAGAAGGGGTGTTTTGACCAGCAGGTCGTGCCTTATTCTATCCTTGGTAATGATTGTATATGCCAGTGGTATAGTAGTGATATATTAGTGAAATATTAAGAGCTTGCAGACAGGAGGATTCCAGAATGAGATGTTTATTCTATGCTGTATAAAGCATGTACTGATATGATCAGTTAATTGACTGAGGGAGCCCAGCGGCAGTGAGGAGAGAGGAGAGGCAGCATGTAAACACTCGTCTCGCTATGGTTGCTGTGGATACCGCACCTGTACGTTGGGCGCCTGTATGATGTGTCTGTCCACGAGGAGAGCCACCGGTGCCGTTTAACGAGGGTGTAATGAGCGCTACAGCCCGTGGCGTTCGGCCTGAAACGCTGGGCGCCCTGTGACGAGAGCTGCACTGACGCGCCGTCAGACGGGAGCTTCTCACCGCAAGAGATCAGCTCGTCAGGGCTGTCAATAGCCGGCGGTGTCTTGCGGGACGTGATCGCTGGGGCTGAGGAAAAGTTACCAGCTCCTGGAGACTGTAGAACAGTCGAAATAGCGGTGCCGAGGTCGGGGATCGCCGGAGCTCAGCTGTGGAGCGTCCTCACAGCATGAGGCCGGAACCGGAAGTCTCTCTAATTAATTAAGTTAGTTTGACATGACTTATCCCTCACGAACCCATACTGGTTGCTACTAATGATCTTATAGCACCCTGTCACACTCTGGAGTCTTACTTCCGGAGCTTGGCTGCAGGGTTTGCCATCTCAGCAGCTGGCGGGTCTGCGGCGATGGAGGGCTGCAGCAGCGGGGGCCGTTGGGCAGAGGATGCGGCATACAGGAGCTGGAGGCCGGTGCTTGGGTAATCAGGGTGCAGCAGTAGGAAGCTGCTGCAGTGAGTCCCTGGTGTAGTGGTCGGTTGCCAGAGCTCATTGTCTGGAGCCCAGTGTGCTGACTGTTGTGTACAGGCGTGTCCTCAGTGCAGGAGGCTGCCATGTTGGAGACCAAAGCCAGGCCAATTGTGTACACTCTCTGTGTTCAGCCAACCTATGGCAGTCTTCCCTTATAAAAGGGGGGCTGTTTAGAGTGATGGTGCCAGTGCTTCAAGTTACTTTCACAGGTAAAGGTGCTTAGCTCTGAGCTCCAAAGGTACTCCTAGTTTCCGGTTCTCGTACGCTATTGCCAACTTCGGGGTCCCTGACCATAGAGGGGATCCAGGAAGTGTTCAGTATTCTTCTGCCTCATCTTAAAGTCACAGGCTCAGTCTTCAGTTCTTCACTCAGCAATCTTCAGCATTCTTCTTAAAGTCACAGCCTCAGCGTCTTAAAGTCATAGCCACAGTCTTCAATTCTTCATTCAGTTTTCCTCAGCCTCATCTTAAGTCACAACCACAGTCTTCAGGTCTTAAATCAGTGATCTTCAGTCTAATTAACATCATTCTTAAGTTCTGCTATTGGATAACCCCAGTGTTTGTGAATCATCATTATTCCATTAAACAATATAATTATATCTTTCTCATTGACTTGAGTCTTTCCTTGTACTCCCCATCACATGAGAATGAACTACATCCAGCCACCTCGCCTTTCCACTCCTCAGGCACCAGTCTCCCAAGCCCAACCTCAGTCGTCGGATTCCCAACACCCACCTTGGGGGACACACCCCATGTACTCCTGAATGCTATTCCTTAATATACCTTCCAATATTTCCCCCACTATAGATGTCAGACTTACTGGTCTATAATTTCCAGGATGTGTTTTACTTCCCTTTTTAAATAATGGCCCTACATCTGCTATACGCCAGTCCCTCGGTACAGAGCCTGATGTGATTGAATCTTTGAATCATTAAATTAAGTATAATTTAAGTATATGTTGCTGCTCCTCCAGATAATCTTTCCCTGTATCAAGATGGCCCCCAAGGCTACTACTGAGTATGTGCAGAGCCATCTTAAACTGTGTTAGAGTGCCACAGTGGGAGACAGTAGTCTTCCAATTAGCTGCAGTAAGACTCATGTTTACATGCAATATAGCCACTGTTCCAGCGGGAAGCAGTTAAAATACTGCTAGTCGGGATCCCAGCGGTTCCAATGCTGATGCCGTAATCCTGCCTAGCGGTGAAAAACAGCTGCCGGAATACTGGTGCCACATGCTATTCTCCCTCTGTGTCCATGACACCCATAGAGGCAGAATATAATAGAGCTACCGGGCCCGTAACATGGCGAGCGCAGCGAGCCCGCAAGGGGCCTCCTAGCGCTCACCCACTGCTGGCATACTGGTGGCCAGGATGCTGCTGTCGGTATACTGACGTCCAGCATCCCGGCTGCCAGTATTTCATACTGTGTCCGTTCCAGTATCCAGTACTGCTACCCAGTACCTAAGCACACTCACACTCCACTCCATCTACCATTGTGTATAACAGTGAGTACAGCTGTGCCTGCTTATCTTCAATTATACCACTCCACTGGTTAGGTAACTGGGCTTTTCATAGTTTTAAAACATCTGCTGGTGAGTACAGAAACACTGCTACAGTACATCCTCAATACTATACACACATATTTCCAACTACTTACAGGTTTTACAAACAACTTAAAAAAGATATATGAAATTGCACATATCTACACTTACTGTATATGCTGTTCTTACACAATTAGTATGAATAATGAATCTCAGCACACAGGGGACCGGCTTTTGTAGACACTGATGATAAATAGACAAATCGACTCTCTTCTATCTGCATGAGATTGTGGGGTATGCGGTTAGCATACCGTTCGTCGGGATCCCGGCTGTCTTAATACCAATGCCGGGATCCCGACAGCGTCACCATGCCGCCATAAGCATAACAGGCAAGGTAGGTGATTCCCCCTTTATGGGTGTCCATGAATATTCACCCATAGAGGGAGAATAAAACCTGTGGCGAGCGAAGCTTGCCACCGAGCCCGCAGCATGGTGAGAGCAGCAAGCCCGCAAGGGGTTTCATTCCGCTCCCCCCACTGCCAGCATTCTGCCACATGGGATGCCGTGTCGGTATAATGACATTCAGCATCCTGTGCGGTGGGATCACATACCGATCCAGATTGTGGAGTTTATTTGTTTATTTGTTTCTTGTTGAGACAAATGTATTAAGCCTTAATAAGAGATAAAGTGGAGATAGATAAAGGCGGTCATTCAGACCTGACCGCTGCTGTACATTTTCGCACAGCGGGCGATCAGGTCCTAACTGCACATGTGTATGCACCTCAATGCGCACGCATGTCGGACAACAACGAGCATCGCCGGTCCGCGACGGGATGGTGCAAAAAATCCAATCCCACGGGTGTTACTGTTCGCAAGGTAATTGACAGGAAGAGGCCGTTTGTGGGTGGCACTGAGCGTTTACAGGGAGTGTCTGGAAAAACTCAGACATGACCGAGCATTTTCAGGGAGGGTGTGACGTCAGCTCCGGCCCCGATCAGCCTGATTCTATCGCACTTAGGAATAAGTCCTGGGCTGTGCATAGACTGCACAAAGTGAATTTTAGCAGCTCGGCATACACACAGGAACACACACTTGCACGGCGAATATACACTACCCCTAGAGGTGGCGACTATCTGAATGCAGGACAGCAAAATTAGCAGCCCAGCGATCAAGTCTGAATCATCCCCAAAGAGTGATAAATAACCAGCACACAAGCCTTCTAACTGCCATGTCACAGGCTGTGTTTGAAAATCACAGGAGGTGGTTGGCTTGTCATTTATCACTCTTTATCCATCTCAACTTTATCACTTGCTAAGGCTTAATACATTTGGGCCAGAAAGTGGAGAGAGATAAAGCACCAGCCGATCAGTTCGTAAATGCCATGTTACAGGCTTTGTTTGAAAAGTGACAAGGAACTTGTTGGTCAGTACTTTATATCTCTCCACTTTATCTCTCTCCATGGCTTAGTAATTATACCCTTATATATTCTATGGGAAGTGGGTTGTGCACAACTAAAGAACTATGTAAATGAGAAGGCATATCTTGGATCTTTATATTGGCTACGTGAATTTGCATGCCATTAACATTACAGACAGAAGCCATCTTGTTGGAGCATATACATAAGAAAGTGCACATATCCTGTATAAGTGCTAGGTACAGATGTAGCTATGCTCATCTATGCTGCAATTCCTACGCACATAGTCGCAGGCACACTTTCCATGCCTTCGCTACCACTATGCGTATGCTTCATGGCAACGATGAGTGTGGCTACATCTGTATAATACCACAACCAGCATAGGCAAACGCAGGGGGGTTTCCGGTTGCCTGGAAACCCACCTACTCTTGGCAAGTGGCTCAAATTATGACAATAGCAATAGTATATAATATGATTACTAGAGCTGATGCCACATCATGCAGTATAATGGGCCCTACACACCTGCCGATTGCCGGGGCGAGGTGCCCGACGGACGTCCCGGTGGCGGGAGGGGGGGGGGGGTGATGGGGGAAGTGAAGTTTCTTCACTCTCCCCATCACCCAGCCCCATAGCCCTGCATGCTAATATGGATGAGATTGTCCATATTGGCATGCATATATAAACAAGCCAGCACCAATGATGAACAAGCGCGGGGCCGCGCATCGTTCATCGTTGGTGCATACACATTGAAAGATATAAATGTTATATTGTTTATTAATAAACAAGGTCGTTCATATATCTTCAGTGTAATCACTAAGTGTGTAGGGCCCTTAAGGGACAGAGCAGAGGTGCTGCACATGCCAAGTGATAGCAGAATCTTCTACCAAGTTTCCTGTGAGTGTGGATCTGAGTTCTCAATCAGTGCACTGGACCAGAGAGTAGCTACCAGGAAGAAGAGACAAGAGCCTTACAATGAGGTGGAAGAATGTGTGCTTAGAAAGTGCTGTACTCGTTCTATTATGTTTGTGCATTTATTTATTTATTATGGTATGATTACCTTTCCCTGACCACTTATCTTATTTATATTATTTAAATATGTTTGATACAACCTATACCCTAGAGCATCTATAGTGTTAAATATTAATACTGTATTCCATACAGTATCCAGTGTATAAACAGACCAATGTTCACATAAATGTCCAGGGTCATTACGATGTTCTTTTACAGCTCCCCAGACTCCCACACTTGCTCCAATATTCCGCAGAGTGGGAGATTGTGGATTGCATTTGGAAACCCCTCTCTAGAGAAATCCTGCGTTTGCCACTGACCACATCCCTTGTATTGATAGCTTGTTTCCAAGGAAATATAGGGCCTAATTCAGGGGGTAATTCAGACCTGATTGTAGATGTGCTAAATTAAGCACAGGGCTAGTCCGCCCCGCATGTCAGGCCCTAC
Source organism: Pseudophryne corroboree (assembly GCF_028390025.1). Lineage (NCBI taxonomy): Eukaryota > Metazoa > Chordata > Amphibia > Anura > Myobatrachidae > Pseudophryne > Pseudophryne corroboree. The sequence continues at coordinate 1,028,251,602 of NC_086444.1, read as the reverse complement.
CCCGCCGCACAAGTACAAAAGCATTGCACAGCGGCAATGCTTTTGTACTTGAAGAGTAGCTCCCTGGCAGCGCAGCAGGGAGTAGCAGGGAGCTACTCGTCGCTGCCCAAGTCACAGCAGCTGCGTGTGACATCACGCAGCCACCACAGCCCGCCCCCCCCGTGCATTACTGCTTTGCCCGGACCGTGACCCTTAAACGGAGGCCAAACACTGCCGTCCCACCCCCTCCAGCCCAGCGACTGCCTCTGCCTGTCAATCAGGCAGAGGCGATCGCATGGCTAAGACAGCGGTCGGCTGTCTGGCATACGCCGGCACACTGCGGCGCCAGCGCATGCGCAGTTCAGACCTGTGTCACAGCTGTGCAAAAATACACAGCTGTGACCAGGTCTGAATTAGCCCCTCAGAGTTGATCACAGCAGCAAATTTGCTAGCAGTTGGGCAAAACCATGTGCACTGCTTGAGGGGCAGATATAACATGTGCAGAGAGAGTTAGATTTGGGTGGAGTATGTTCAAACTAAAATCTAAATTGCATTATAAAAACAAAGTAGACAGTATTTACCCTGCACAGAAATAAAATAACCCACCCAAATCTAACTCTCTCTGCACATGTCATATCTGCCCCTACTGCAGTGCACATTGGGGGTCATTCCGAGTTGATCGTAGCTGTGCTAAATTTAGCACAGCTACGATCAGGCACTCAGACATGCGGGGGGACGCCCAGCACATGGCTAGTCTGCACCTCATGTCAGTGCCGGTCGGTCCCCCCCCCACACAGAAATGCCAAAGCATCGCACAGCGGCGATGCTTTTGCATCTCAGGAGTTACTCCCGGCCAGCGCAGCTCCTGCGTGTGGCCGGGAGAACCTCTTCGCTGCCCCGAGTCACAGCGGCTGTGTGTGACATCACGCAGCCGCCGCGGCCCGCCCCCCCCCCCCCCAATGGTCCACGCTTCTATAAACTGCAGCAAGCGATCGGGTCGGAATGACCCCCATGGTGTCGAAGTCGGAAAATATTACAGTACACATATCACATACAAACACCACACAGATGGCCTCCATGCACGTATTTATTCTGCCGTGCGTGCACATATTCGCAAATTGCTAATGATCACTCACACAGTCGTGTGTGTTAGCGCATGGAATGAGTAATTACGGTAGCATTTATACTCGCATGGAAAATCCACAAAGACATATCATATATTTAATCCATATAATGCATAAATCACCCACTGTCTGCTCATCCTTCTAATAGCAAGAAGATGGTTCACACATAAATTATCCTCCTAGAAACTCTAATACTATGTACCAGACGGCCTTGTTTACGCAAAGCTTTGAAATCCTATGAAGAAGGCAAATACCTTTGGTTACCCCCATTGTTCTAGAGTTGTCCAGTATCTGTTGAAGACAATAAATACTGGATTGTCATTGTCTTATCCGAATACAGGACAAACAAAAAGACAATATCCAGGAACCTAGCTTGACTGAAGAGAAACTCAATTAGCAATAGCTGACAAATTACAAACCAGACATTTAGATGGCTAAGGTAATAACAGTCATGGTCTGAACTCTTGGAGTTGTGTGTGTGTATGTATGTATATATATATATATATATATATATATATTCCCTAACAAATTGTAATAACAGGAAAATGTATGTGTATATATATATATATATATGTATATATGTATATATGTATATGTATGGATATATATATATATATATATATAGAAATCAAACAGATGTCTGGCACTCACGCTTGGTGAAATCAACGGGTCCTGGTGCCTAACCTCTCCGGAAGAGCATGTAGGAAAACGTATGGTGGCACTCAGGAAGAAAGACAACACAGACAACGCTGGTGCAGTCAACGTTTCAGGGATAGCTCCCTTTTATCAAGACACGACCAGCCAACTGTGATACATAAAATATATATACATACCGGCAACCAGCTCCTCTCCAATCGCGTGGCTCAAGCCGCCTCCCCCAGACGCCGGGCAAAAACGTCATCTGCACTGGCCGGCGCCGAGAATCAACGTCGGGCAGGCAGGGGGTGCGGTCTGGCCCACACGTCAGAGCGTTGCTAGGCAACCATAAACTACAGACAGTGAGAACGAACAAGTACAAAAATATATATAATACAGACCCGAAAACCAATAAAAAACATAGAAAACACCTGAACAAAAGTTGTTGCATACCCAGGAACACGTTAGTGTAGCAGAGGTCTAAAATAATGATATTAAACGATATTAGACGGAATCATGATCCTAATGCAATGGCTATGTAAAACAGATAAGCAATGTCATTGCTTCCAGAATGGAACAATGTTCTAAGCAACATGATAACCATACACTGGATGGACGAGCTGAAAATGCTATATCCACCAGAATACAGTTAACGGTGCAGCACCATGCAAACAATGAATAAAGAAAGGGATCTATACATAATATATATCAACAAAAATGAACTACAAAAACCTGCATGCATATATGCTGGCATACTGAATATAGAGGAATTATAACAAATGTAGTGAAAAACTCGTATACGAAAAATTAGTTTTACAGAAAACAATTAAAACTCAGTGCCTCATTCAGGCCAAGTGGATGCACCGTTTGCAGGGTGTGAATCCACCATGCCTCTTTTCTTAAAAGTACTTGACCTCTGTCACCCCCCTTGTTGTTTGCAGGAACATGGTCAATCATTTTGTAGCGGATGGACGCCAAACTATGATTACAATTTTTAAAGTGTCGCGCTACTGGGAGATCGCTACCTTTACCTTCTAAGGCAGCCCGTATACTGGACCTATGCAGTGCTATTCGCTCCTTGAACTGTCTAATGCTTTTACCGACGTAAAGCAGCCCACAAGGGCACTTAATGTAGTACACAATGTATTTGCTGCTGCAGGTCAGAATGTGTTTAATGTTAAACAATTTACCAGACCTGGGATGGTTAAAGGTACTGCCCGCTTCCAGACAGCTGCAGGTAGTACATCCAGTACATCTGTAGTTGCCTGGTTGTCGAGTTAGAAAGTTAGGCAATCTATTTTGACCAAGATTAGAAATATCGTTGTGGACAACTATGTCCCTGATGTTCCGGCCCCGTCTATAAGCTGCCATGAGAGTGGTATCTTTAAAGCTAGGTAAATCTTTATCCCTAGTAATTACTGGCCATATACCCTTAGATTGGCGATTTAATGTCTTACTGGCTGTGGTATAATCTTGTGTCCAGATCATCCTGTTCTGAACATTGTCAGGATCTTTAGGAACTAAAGTATCCTGTCTCGGTGTATTAAGTGCTTTGGACATTGCCTGTTTTAAGGACTCGTGAGAATATCCTCTAGCTGTAAATTTATTTGCCATAATCATCATCTGATTTTTGGCATCCTCATCATTACTGCAAATCCTTCTAATTCTCAGAAACTGAGAAAATGGAAGACTCCATTTCATGGGTTCAGGATGATGACTGTTAGCCCTCAACAAAGTGTTGCGATCAGTGGGTTTGTAATACATGCTGGTTACTATGTTACAATTGCTGTCCACTGAGATAGCCACATCTAAATAGTGGACCGTATTGTAACTGCATTCATAGGTGAATTTGATGGCAGCATCCTTTTGATTCACATGACTCATCATGTCTTCAAAGTCCTGTTGCGTACCTGACCAGATCATCAAAATATCGTCGATGTATCGACGAAATAGGATGATGTGTTGGGAATACAACGCATTATCAAAAAACAACTGTTTTTCTATTTTGCTCATAAATATATTCGCGAAACTGGGTGCTACACATGATCCCATGGCGCACCCAGTTCGCTGGCGAAAAATCTGTTTGTCAAACAGAAAATAATTTCTGTCTAAAGTCAATGAAAGTAGTTGAACAAAAAACTTAATATCAGGACCTGAATAATCATTGTTAGATTCTAAAAAGGTTTGCATCACAGCTAAACCCCTGTCATGGGGGATGCTGGTGTATAAATTGACTACGTCAATGGTACAAAGCAAATACTGATCTGGAAGAGGAGAAATGGATTGCAATGTTCTAATGAGAGAAGTGGTGTCCATCAGGCATAATGGTAGACTCAATATCAAAGGCTGTAAATAAAAGTCAAGATAACGGGATAAATTATAATATAATGAGTCTCTGGCAGCAATGATAGGACGCCCCGGTGGATTAACTGTGTCCTTATGAAGTTTAGGAATCGTGTAGAACGTCGGAATCTTGGGCCAAGTCTCAGTCAAGGCATCTTTAATAGCTGCTGTGATGATGTTGGCAGACACTGCTGTTGATAAAATTGAGTCCAGTTCAATTTGATATTGTGTTGTGGGATCCTTCTGCAAAATTTCATACACAGTTGTATCGTTTAATTGACGATAAGCTTCTTTTCTATAGCTGGTTAGGTCTTGGACCACGATACCGCCCCCCTTGTCTGCCGGGCGGATCGTGATGTCATCATATTTTCCAAGGTTACTGAGTGCCACTTGCTCATTCCTAGAGAGGTTATATGATCCTTTATATGGATGTGAAGATGCTTCAATGATGTAGGATTCTAGGCAACTAGAGAAACTTTTAATGCTTTTATTAGATGTTGCTGGGTTAAACAAGGACTTTTTGTAAATGGGAGTTTTTTCAGACACTGAGGTATTCCCTTGAAAGAATTCTTTAAGTTTAATACGTCTGTTCAGTTTAAACAGGTCGACTTTGTTTTTGAAGACGTCTGGGGTGCTAGTAGGAACAAAGGACAACCCTTTGTTAAGCACATTAATTTCATCTGTGGTGAGCGACCTGGTGGACAGATTGAATACTATGTTTTCTTTCTTGACGCTTTTGGCGGCTTCCCTCCTGTTTTGGCCACCACGGCGGGTTCTGGCTCTTTTGTTCGCTCGTTTTTTGAGCGTGTGTTGACTCCAGGATTGGATTTCTTTGAAGTGGATGCCGTAGCACATTCTGTGTCACTTGATGAAATCGCTGTGCTGGATTGATCAGTCTCAAGAGGGAACTTTCTAGGCGGTCGACGCTGTCTAGAATTTCTTTGTGTCCTCGGACCTTTGTTAAACACCCAGTTGTAGACCTGATTTAATTCGTAATCACGGTTCACCGTAATACGTTTGGCTTTTTTAAAGGTGACTAAGTCAGCTTGATATTTTTCAATTTGTACTGACAATTTATCTAGCCAATCAGGAGGTGCTTCTAAGTGAATTTTAGCGAGATGCGTATTTTCAAAGGTCTCAATTTTATTTTTTGTGATCTCAAGTTCTCTTCTGGACTCAGCTACCACTAATAAAATAAGATCAAAAGAGCAACGGTTGAGCACAGCTGCCCATTTGCGGCAGAATTCTGGGTTCTGACGCCCAATAGTCGGGGTGTTCCTAATGCGGAAGCCTCTTGGAATACGTTTATCCCTGAAGTAATCTGAGAGTGTTACTTCGTGTAACAAAAAGTCCACTTCCTTTTTTCTGAGTTTAGTTAACTGTGCAATGAGTGAATCAACTGATTCCTGATTAGTTGCAGCAAATGCTGAAGCTGGGAACAGAATCTGCTCTGCATCTGTGTCGGTGTGTGTGAGAGTATCACCCTCCGGTAACACAGGAATACAAAAGCCGGGTATGTCATCAGGTGCAGACATAATAAATCACCACTATGCAAGAGATTATGTACAGTGTCAGTCCCACATTCGCTGTGTCCGAACTTAAATAAATAGAAAAATACAGCAGGTGCCTTGACTAGCAGCAACATGAAATGAAACTACTGAAATAGAAATCAAACAGATGTCTGGCACTCACGCTTGGTGAAATCAACGGGTCCTGGTGCCTAACCTCTCCGGAAGAGCATGTAGGAAAACGTATGGTGGCACTCAGGAAGAAAGACAA